>NW_028327173.1:133430813-133588063 GCF_987537825.1 Furipterus horrens | reverse complement strand
CACATGTATACCTAAAACCATCTAATGTACACATATAAGATATAGGCATTTTAGCCAATTTGTATTGAAACATCCAGCCACAAAACCTAGCATATTTTTATTTATTTAATCACAGTCAAATAAAAAGTGTAGAATAAGAATAGTATCCTATATACCCCTAAAATTAATACATAGATATTTACATTTTAAATTACATTTGGTAGCACAAAAATACACATGGCTTTGTTTTATGATTCACTGGGTAGATAAAAAACTGAGTGTTGTCACTGAGAAAGCACTGAAGGGCTCAGCTGCTTCTTTTGTTGCAGACATTAAAATAGGCTGAAATAATTTGTTAAGATTTAAGCAGGAATTTAGTTTAGATATTCTATCAGATATTTAATAAGCTAATTTTTAGCAAGTATTGCCATGCTATCTTTAAAACAGATCTAAGTAAGACTACTTTAAAGAAAAAGAGCCACAAATTTTTGGCATTTTGCTCTTGAAGGTAGCAAATGGTGAAAGTATAAATTCAAATTCTAGTCTATGTCACCTCATAAATACATCCACACATATTACGTACATGAACAGATGCACACACGAATACACACACACTTCTCTTTCCACACATATAATTTATAATCACAGTAGAATTTTGTTTCATTTGGATTTGTCTATATAATAACTTCATTTTTATTGAAAAGAAATCTAAATTTTCTAGAAAGATTTCTTAGGAATGTCAAATACATCCCTCATATTCACCGTGATTAAATACATTCAGTTTCAAGAAGTAGTCTGAGAAATAAGTTTTTAACATGTTAATTTTGTTCATAGACCTTTTTTTGTGGAAAATGATTTGTCTGAAATGCTGAACTGAAGCATGTTTAGTGTTATAATTTGAAAGTTAAACCATGATTACATCTTAACTCAATTATAAAGACAAATTTAAATCATCTTTATATTTTCTCGTATGCATATGAAATATGGAGACAATTTACTTTTAAAGATTTAAAATCCTGAGTGTCAAGTGATTATACTTTATAGATATTTCTTTTAAAAATCAGAATAATTTTGCAATAAAATATTGTTGAAAAGTTTTATATACTAACAAACTATAGTGTTTTAAAGTAAAATTTAGGAAGAAATGTGTTAATTAACCAAAGTTTCAAAAGAGCCATTCTTAAATTATTTTAAATTCTGATATCACTGTTGTTTTGCTCAATATATTGAGTACTTGCGTGATATGACCCAGGAAGAGAACAGCACATGAAAGGTTAATTAGGAAAACTATCCCATAGACTATCAATAAAAAGTAATGAAATATATACTTCCATAACATCAAGTCTAAAATTACCTAAAACTTCTATGAGATGTGCAACAATTGTATGGTATTTATTTCTATTTTTTTGGGGGGGGTGTTTGTGCAAGATTTAATAAAAAATGAACAAAAATAGGAAAGGCTGTTTTCGACATTTTCAAGGTTGTGAAGTTTACCACAAGGACCTGGGGTGTGACTCTAAGCTGCATTAGTGGAACAAACACAAAATGCTGACCCGCCCCAAGCGAGCAGGCGGGGTGGGGGTGGGGGTGGGGGGGAAGCACGCCCCCCACAGGCCAGCCTGCTGTCAGTGTTGTAGTCTATAGGCAAAACCACACCACGGAGGCTTGTTGTCTCTCCAAGTGACCAGAGGGGCCACAGAGCTACAGCCCCCCCGGGGCCTGAGTCTCCTCCCCCACCGCCTTCCCCAGTGCATACCAGTCTCTTACTACATTTCATGCATGCACAGCTTTTTAAATTTATTTTTTAACTTTGTCCTTCAAAAGAACTTTAAAAGTGTGGCTAGTACTTACAGTACATAATTGCACATTGCCTACCTTTCTTTTTTTAGTTCTCCCTTTAATGATTTTTTTCTTTTAAATATTCAAAAATTCTGATATAATGTATAGTTTAGATACAGTGTGGCCTTTCCATAAAAGTAAACATCTTTCAAAATATCCACATCTTTGTAAATTAAAGAATGACACCATATTATCTACCCTTATACTAAAGATGTCTTTATGTAGGTTAAGTACTAATCCCTGGAATTTAGTTTTAACTATTTGAAATAATCCTATATAAAATACTACTATCCATAATTGCTGTTTTATCAAATACTGAAGTGGCCTCCAAATTTTGCTGGTATAACTGGCATTTGTCCACATACAACTAAAGGCGTGTAATGATTTAAGAGAAGATATTACTAATTCCATATTAATATTTATAATATGCAGCACTTCTTAATTTTAGATAGTAATAATTCTGCATGATTCTTTATCTTAGAAATTAAATTAGAAATACAAGGAAATAGTTATTAAACTCCATATTTACTAAATATAGATATTTAATAGCCTAGCCAACAAATGTCACCCAACTTTTATTTTTGACATTTAAAACCTCTTAGGTTTACTTACACTATCTTTTTTTTTCATAAAGAATTAAAAATATATCCATAGCTATATTTGCACACTTCATACTAATCTAATATGGATACAGGCAGAAAACAGACCCTCTAAGAAGAAGTTGAGACAAAATAATGAATTCATTTTTATAATTTCTCAGAGAGAATAGCACTCTATTTTCATTTTACGTGTTAAGTCAAAGCTAAGAGGAAGTGAGACACCGGTGTGGAAGCTGGGAGATGACGGGCAACTAAAAACTGGGTCGGGGGTGAGGGGTTAGGGGAGGAAAGGAGTGTTAAGAATTATGTAAGATAGCTCATTTGCTTACTTCTTATATATAGGAATACAGCATTTATTAGAGGAAAAGTCTGTGCATTGACAGTGTTTGCATCCTCACTGAAATGATAAATATCAAAATTTAATCATATGTACAGCTTCATTTTCTTTGGTGCAGTCTGTTAACACACTGACACATAAATATATGTATTCTTATTTCTGAAGAACTGAGAAAAAAAGGAACTGGATCTTAAACAGCATACAAATTATTTGGTGTAATATGTATCAACTAAATCAGGTATGTTCTTGATGTTACAAATCAGTTTTCCCTTCAAAACTCTGATCTATAGCGTTACCATTCATTCAATCTTTTATGAAATGCTCCCTCAGGGCCCCAGCCCTGTGCTAGGAGCCAGAGAGAAAGGATAAACATGACACCGTTCTTGCCTTTGAGAAACCTCTAGATTAGTTGTAGAAAACAGATGTGTCAATGTATCAGTGCAGAAAAATCTTAAAAGAACTGGTTATATCTTCTTGTTATATCATGTATTATTTGCCTATCCAAAAGAAATATTGACATTTTATTGTATCTCTTGATGCTCTAAAAGTCAAGATGTCATAGCTATGGTAAAGAGACACAAGTGGGTAAATTAATCCACCTTTTATCAAAATACACCCTAATGACCTAATAGGGTAAGTCTCTCTCATTGCCATAATGTATTACACCTTAGGCTATTAGGCACCTTATAGTAGCGTCCAATTGAGATGCTTGTGTAATTTTGGTGGTCTGTATTGAACTGCTGACCAAAATCATTTGAAAAAATGCGTATCTTTTCTTTTGATTACAGATTTATATACATAAATACCTGCCTTCCTGAAAAGTACTGATTTGACAAAATACAGGGTGGGGCAAAAGTAGGTTTACAGTTGTGAGTAGGTGAATCAGTTTATTCTTGTATTTTTATTATTTTCCATACAAACAACTGTAAGCCTATTTTTGCCCAATCCTGTATGTACCACACAGCTATATGAATATGTTTCTAAAAAGAATTAAATATTCAGCTCTTTTAACTGTGTACTATTCTGTCTAATCTTCTCTTTTAATAACCAAGTCAAAGGAGTTTTCATAAACATGTCTAATACCTGTCGTAAAATACCATCCTATCTTCTCACGTATCCTTACCCCAACCCACTGGCAACACCAGGTTTGAAACCAGAGAGCCATCTGTGCCTTCTCTTGCTCCCTAGGTCTCTATATCCTGTTAGGCACTGTTATCTTTTCCCTCCCTGAATGTTTCTTGCCCAGTCCTACTGTTTTACCCCATCTAGCGTGTAATATAATAAAAAGAATCTAGACTTGGCAGTTAGGAGATATGGGCTTTCACCCTGGCTCTTCTAGGTGACCTTTGTCAAATCACTTCAGTTTCATCATTTATAAAATCAGACAGCTTTAAGATTGTGGTCGAGGAGTTTTCATTTTAGCATTATGAAAAATGCTACTCAACAGCCTTCAGTGACACTCCCCGTCAAACACCCACTGAATTATCCAGACTCCCTACACAGACATTCCAAATTCTCCATGCCCTGTCCTGACCTGCCTTCTCAGCCTCATCTTTTAGAAATAGTGTCCTATGTTGAATACAAACTTTACCTGCTAGTTCCTGAATACAATCTATGTTAGGTGCTTGTCTATGTTTTTGCCTTTGTTTATTCATTTGTTCCAAATGACTGAAATGTTACCTATACTTCCACACTGTTTTTCCATTTAAAATCCATACATTTCTGACTTATGAAGTCTTATGGCTTGGCTTATTTTGTCATTAAAAAAATGTGGTCAGGTTAGTTCTAAAATTTCAGAATATAAATATATTAGTGTTTACTCAATGAAGGAATGAGATGGCTCAAATGACAGAGTAACTGATTTATTATCATAATTCACAACAGATGCCATTACATCTCACCCCTTGCCTTGCTTCAAGAAACTACATTTTTACCTTGAAATAATTCACTTTAAAAGTTTCGTGGAGATTTTATCTCATTTTATATATTCTTCCAGAGGGCAACACTTACTTCTCCCTCTGGCTGCAAGGTGTAACAGAGAATGACAGACAATTTATCTCTTTATTGTGTCTTGAAAGAAGATAATGAATGATAATCCTCAAATTTCTAAAGGCATACAAAGTTTAACTTAACTATTTTTTAATGTAATACCATTTGTCATTTTGCCCCTTGAAGCGTTATTCAAAGTTTTTTCTTTTGATGACTGCTGTATATTTTAAATATATACCATATTACATTGCAGAGGATTCAAATAGGAATAAGAAAAAGAGAAAAAAGTTTCTTCTTTATAGGTAAGAAAAAGGAATGGAAGAAAAGGACTTCAAACCATTCCTGTTATGTTGAGATAAGCACTCTACACATAATTATATCAAAAAAGAAAATGTCTAGAACTCAAGTAATTATAAAGAAACCATAAGGGCTGTAAATGATAAACTGTTACAGGGCAGTTCTATTATTACAAACAAATAATCTGGCGTACTAGTTTCTAAATGCTTACTAAACCACATTTTATTAAATGGAGATTAAAATTTCTAAAAGTCCCATTTGACGTAATCTATGCATAGAATTATCAGAAACTCTATTATGATTATTATTGTTATTATTTTAAACTCTCTGTTCTTAGCTCTTGACAGATACAGATAGATGTTCAGAGTTCTTAATTCTGATAATTAGAAATTGTATTTGAAATATTTGGGTTTTTTCATGAAAATTTATGTTCTCAGTTTAATATTTTAAAGGTCATAACAATCAACGTAAAACTGAAAAGTAGTTATGAACATAAAAGTAGGAGCTGTGTATATTGAAGTGGATGATGAAAAACTGGGTAAAATATAAAGACAGAGAAACCAATAATTCTATTTTAGATATTTTAAGTTTGAAATGCCTTTCAGACATCCAGGTGAAGATGTAAATTAAGTGATTGGCTGTGGCTTTGAAGAAATTTGAGAGATAGTATTTAAAGACATACGTATGGATACAGTACTCTAGGGGAAGATAAAAGTAAACAAAAAACAATTTATTAAATAATAAAGAGTAAAGAACTGTGTGGACAAAAAATGTTTAAAATTCTAAAATGACCAAAGATATTTGAAGAACCAACAGAAGTATTAATTATCAAAAAGAAAAAAAAGCAAATCAAATATAGATGGGGAAATGGTTTAACTATCAATGTCTTTCTTTTATATAGCATTTATGGTAGTATATATTGCCTTTTGGAAATCATATTGTAGTATACATTAAGTTATAAAATGAGCATAATCTTTAACTTAATTTCTCTCCTCTAATCCATCAGGGAAATAATCCAAAAACAGAGAGTTTCATATAACATAGAACACTGTACACTATATGAGAACTAATGTTATTATAAAATTATTGAACTATGATATCTAAAATGATAAATTATAAAATAGAAATTAGAAAATTCATGGAAAATAAAAAATAATGCAAAATTTAAATATATATATGTAGAGTTTGGATTAAACAGTGTAAGATTATACACAGATAAAACTGAAATAAAGGGAACAGAGACTGAATTTCACCAGATACACATGTTTTTTTATCATATTAACTATATTAATTTTTTTAAATCAGTGCAACAAAAGGAAATGGAAAAATTATCCTCAAATTAGGCTACTGAATAAATAAACCCTACAAAAGCAGAATAAATAATTCATTTAAAATAAATTTAGTAAATTTCTGGTATTTATTGAGTACCGCAGTGCTCAAATTACTATTTCTTTTGTTGAGGATACAGAGCTAAATAAAAAGGATTAAGATCTTGCTCTCATTGAGCTTATAGCCATGTAGTATTACAAAGACTACGGCATGTTTAAATGCATATAAAAAATGAGCAGATAAATAACATGAAAGCATATTTAAAAATGCTTTTAAATTATAAAATAAAAAATTTGAAGCCATAATTTTAAATAATAATCATATCATTAAGCTAAATGCTTATTTAGAAAAGTCACAAAGATAATGTAGGACTATAGAGCTTTTTAAAATTCTAAGTTTGTTCATAGATTGATTTAATACACTACAATGTGAACAGACAAATAAGATATTATTGAAAGTAACTTAAAAGATAATTATAAAGACAACTTTCACAATTTGGTTTTTGGTTTTTACTTTTTTTTTTATTCAGCCATTTTTACCACTAAAATAAAATATTACTAATTGAAAAGACTGATATTTGCTATATTTTTGACAGAATTTATGATATTACTGAAATCAAATTATAGTTGCTAATATTTACTAATCATCTAATTCAACATTTCTTATATTTTAATTTCACCAACAGTTTCTCTGAAGGCAACACTTATTTTTAAAAAAATAATAGATGCCTGCATTTCATTTGTCTTACTAATAAAGGGACATTGATAATTAAGTCTTACTAGTAAAGGGACATTGATAATACCACAAATGACTGTCATTAAGAACATAAACATTTAGAAGGGATGGGCTGGGTGGGGGGAGCAATGGGGGAAAAATGGGACAACTGTAACTGAAAAACCAAAATAAATAAAGAAATAAAATAAAAATAAAAAAAAGAACATAAAAATTTCATGAATTATTCTTATTTTATTTTTACTTTGGATAAGCAAACAAATATTAGTTAAAATATAAGAGGCTACAGAACAATGTCTGCAATTTAACACAATGTATTATTAGTCACAACACTAAGTCCTTTTTTACATATAGATGAAAATAGTTCACTTCTAATATTTACTGAATCACAAATAAAAATACATTAATTTTATAATTTCTATTGTCTAAAAACAATTTGAAATTGGTTAATGAAATAGGACAATTCCTTTTTCAAACATATTTTTAAAAAGTAAAAGGAGTGTACCATCTAATTGATGAAAAAAGAAAAAAACAAATAGCTAAACCAAACACCAATGTAATGAACTGTAAGATATTAGGTTCAGAAGAAAAGATGAAAATGATCAATTTATTATCTCCTGAAATATTTCTAAATCAAAATTAAAAAGTTAGAAAAACAAATGGCATGACACAATTGTTTATTCCATAGCAAGCAGAAATCAAACTCTCTAATTTGGCAAAACTACTCTTATCTGAGTGAATATGCAAAAGATGTTCCTTTTTCCAAGCATTTTTAAAATAAAAATGTTGAAAGTAAACTTGATAACTTTTCAGTTTTCCTATTTTATAAATTTTCAATTTTATATGGCTTTATTGGAAAGGTAAAACAAATTCAACTGAACTGTATATACATGCACACAGAGCAAGAAGATTAGAGCATGTTCCGAAGTAAAGCCATTACGTGCTTTGGTTATACAGAGGCATGTATAACGTCTGTCTTGAGAACATGCTGTGTGTAAGAACAACCACAACTGTGATTACAGGGAGAACGCTGATGAAACATACCAACCACCTTTACCTTCCAGGTAGTCCAACAAGACAAAGTATTGCAAGTTTGCCTAATGGCTAACGCTAGAAAAAGTATTCTATGCAATTTTAGCAACATCTGAGCCATATTTGGGATATAAAATAAGAAACATTACTGAATCACTATTTCATTAACTCTTTTCCCCTGAAGTGTATCACTTTCTTCAATTTGAAAATGTGAAAAGCCCTAGGCTTTCCATTAGCATAAATATGTCTTCACATAAAATCATACCTTTAATAGGACTTTTGAAGGTCACAAAGCACAGTATTTACCAAATTGTATATTATAATTTTAACCTCAAAATATTAATGGTATGCTGCTTTAGGCAGTAATTCTTAACTTGCCCTCAGAGAGATCCTCTGATCCTCACCCCTAGGTGTGAAGGTCATACCACCTACCCAGCATAGCACATTAACAAACTTAGAAGCTTTCAACAAAAGGAATATGATTAAAAAGTACTCAGTTAACCATTTTCCATAATTTTTTTGGCAAGATTACTCCCAATCTTAAAAAATACTAATCTGCACATAAAGATCTCCAAGGTAAGGGAACGTCTAACTGTATTTGCAATAGCCAAGAGACTAGCAATGCCCTGAAAAGATAACCATCCTTTGTGTAATATCCCTTCATAGATTTAAATTGTGTTAATTAGTAAGCCTTTACTCTTTTCAATGATGAAGCTAACTCCTATCCTTCAACTTTTGTACAAACCAAATACTTTTTTCATTAATTTAGTGTTCTTCAAGTAACACTCAAAGGGTGTTATTTCATAAAAAAAGCTTTGAATTAAAGTTTGTGAGAAGAGTCAGTGTTATATAGTATACAATTATCATCACTTTTAATAAACTAACATACATTTTTCATACAGTGAACAGTATTTCCTAAACATCCTAAGAAGCTTCAAAAAACATTTCCCTAACTTTTCACATACAGGTGCTCAATCTCATCCGAGACCTATAAAGTAAGAATTGCCATAGGTAATTGTGATGTGAAGCTAGGATTGAGAACCTCTGATAGGTTAAGAAAAATGTTATACATGTTACACAACCATTTAATTTGGTATAACTTTAAGATATGAAACAACTACCATTTCCTATGCTAGTTACTAAATGGCTACTCTAGGCTTGAAGTTTCTCTTTTGACCCTTCTTGAAACTCCTTAATAAAGCATCCTACAATGATGAAATGAAGGAGTCAGGCAGCTGAAATAGATCTATAATGTCAAAGACAGTCCAATCTTTCCCAATCTTTTGGGAAAGTCCCTCTTTATACTCCTTAAAACACTGCATATACCACAACCGAAGCCATTATATTTTCCATTCTCTTTTTAGGCTTAGACAACATTCTTTTAAAAAGCAGGTATTGAATATAAACTCTAAGTGAAAAATAAAATTTAAAAAGTAGATAGATAAAAAAGTTAATAATGCTCATTTTCCTTGTCATCACCCTGATGATACACGATACAAAAAACAAACTTGTTTTTTGACTAAAAAGTAGGGCCAAAAGCTAGTAATTTAATTTCCTGTAATTAATATATTATGAATATTATTCTAGGCTAATTTATGTGGCTCTAACTCATTATTTTTAATAGCTTCACCACACAGTACCTGCATACCCTAACTTATTCAGCCATGCTTCTGTTAGAGGTCGTTTCCAAGCCTTTGCCCTCTAAATAACACTGCAATATATACGTCTTAGTCTCTATATTCTTATGTATTGGTGCATTATTTTACTGGATATATTTTCAAAATCTGCAATGTTACAACATTTCTGATATCATCAACATTGTATGAGAATGATTGTCTCCTATATCTTTGCCAGCAGTTTTAATTTGTAAACACACACGGATTAATTTTTGCATTCATGGTATATGTGTATTATATACACTCATAAAATTTTGTCTATCTGGTTAAAAAGCACAATCTTGTGATGCTAATTCATATAAACTTTAACTATTTTCTCCTTTCTTCATATTAATCTAGAAGTTCTCTGTATAGTTATCAATTCATTGTCTTATTTTTTCCAAGAGTCTTACCATGTTCTGCTTATTAACAATGTATTCTATCCCAAAAATATAAAAAATATTTATATATTCAAATATTTTAAACTACTCCTTTATGTTTTGGATTTCCTCCTTCCTTAAAGTCATCCTCAAGATGATTTCACAGACTAAAAAGTCATCTTGAATGTACTGAGATTTATTTTTATATATTGTATAGGCTGAATGTATAAATTCATTTTCTTTCAGGTGGATAGTCAAGTGTACCAATATCATTTATCGCATAAATCATTCTTTTCTAAAATGAATTAAATTACGCTTAAATATCACTCTGCATCCGGCAGTGTTCTAAATGTTTCGCATGGATGGATTCATTTAAGACATGACAACCCTATGAGCAGGCACTGTTATTACTCACATTTTACAAAGAGAAAACACATATGGCAAAGTTAAGGACGTTTCCTCAAATCAGAAAATTAGGAAGAGGCAAAGATTTGATTTAAAGCCTGGAATTATGGCTTGAGATTACAGTTGTCTTACTCCCTAAATTACACTTCCTTTCTAATGTATGATAAAATACAGTTACGTTCCCATATATACTTAGATCTATTTCTGAAATATATGTTTCACTGACAATTACATCTGTTTGTGTTAATATTCCATGCTTATATTATAATAATTTTATAGTAAATTGTAATACTGAGTGAAGTAGATCATCCCACACAAATATTTTCTTGGTAATTATTTTAGGAAACATATTATGACAATTCTCAGGCATTTATTTTTTAATATTAAAATAATTTTCCCTTGTTTCTCCCAGAAAACCAGAACAAAATTGGGAAGAAAATTTGAAGTACAATAAATTGTAATAGTTTTGTTAAAAGGGATGGGTATTTCTATATTAAATCTTCCCTTCTGAAGTTATTGTAACAAAGTCTATTTATTAAGGGAATATTTTATGTCCTTACATGAAAATTGTACATTCTCTTAATATGGAGTCTGTGTTGTTGTTTTGTTTTTGATTCATTTTATTCCTGCACATTTTCGGAGATTTTGATCTGTATATAATATATACTAAGTTGAGCCATAAGAAATTATACTCAAATATCAGCAATTTTATAAGGTTCATCTTAATAGTAAGCAAAATACATAAAATCTAATATACATAATAAAGTCAATAAGTTCATTTAAAAAGAGCATTTTGGATTTCACTATTTTTCTAGGACTTCTTTAAACAGACTTCTAAACAACACTATCCTGACATCACACTTATACAAACACACATAATTCACACAAATACACTGAAAAAAATTAAAGTAAATTTTAATATTCTGTTAGATAGTTGTAACAACACTTGAGACAAAAGCCTGAGTGGCTTTCAAATTGTGCTCTGAGTACTACAAAAAGTAAAATAGAAGTATAACAAAGAAGGCTATGTCCCATTAACTTAACCTACTCATTCCATCAAAAGTATTATTTTTCCAGTTGGTTTATATTTTTAGACAACTTCTGTGCAACATTTCATTTGAAGGAGAGATTTTCAAAAATAAAAACTATTTTTTAAAGCATATAGACTATGAACCTATTTTTCCAAATAATATTAGTCACTGAAGAAAGATTTATTGAGAACCTGTTATTGTTCCAGGTTATTGTTATGATACATCAGAGAATAAAACAAAGATCCCTGTTTTCACACAACCTTTTTTCAACGAAAGCAAGGCTGATAATACATGATAAATGTGATAATAAGCAAAGCATAGAGTTATGAGGCAATGAAAAAAAAAAATACAGCAAGATAATGGGAATCAGGAGTACTGAGGTAAGGGGAAGCCAGGTTGCAATATATTAGAGTGGTCAAGTAGACCTTATGGAGAAGGTGAATTCTGGACAAAGATTTGAAGGCTTTGAATAGGCTAGCTAAGCAGACCTCGGAAAGAAGAGAATTTCATGCAGAGAGAAAAGCAAGAGGAAAGTACTGAGGTGCGAGCATGCCTAATGTCTACAAGGAAAAGTAAGATGATAAGTTGGGCTGGGGCAGAGTGAGTGAGGTGTAAGTGGTAGAAAGTGAAATGAAAGAGGTCACTGTGGCAGGGGCCCAGACTTGTAACTTAATGGATGTCATTTGGGGGATAGTGGTTTTCACTGAGTGAAACGAGAAAAACCTATTGCAGGTATAGGCAAAGAATTTTTTTTAAATGCTGTATTTTAAAAGGAATACTCAGTCTGCTCAGGGGAGAAGAAACTTTGGAGAGCAAGGGTAGAAAGGCAGGCAAACCTCAATAGAGACTATTGCAATAATTCAGGTTTGGACTAGGGAAGCAGTAAATGTAATAAGACATGGTTAAGATATATATATATATATATATATATATATATATATATATATACATATTACATTCATACACACACTACATTTCAGATGCTAAAAAAAAAAAAAAGATGTTATCGATTCAAGATTTCTGATCTGAACAAGTGGATGTATGGAGTTGCCTTCCACAGAGATGGTAAAGACTAAAGGTAGAGCAGTTTTGGAGTAGGTTTTGGTCTTGTTGGATTTAAGATGCCCATTTAGATATGCAAGTGGAATAGCTTAAGAACAACTTGGATATCACCTACACTTTGGCTCTGAGATCTGGATTAGAGATAAATATGAACACAAGTTATGAGGGGCTTGAATATTATACAATTTTAGGGAACATCTTTGGAAAATACATTCAAAATTATGAACATAAAATTCGGTGCAGTGCCTTGTAATAAGCCAGGGAGGGTGAAGAATCCTAAGGCTTAAGCTTTTTTAGTTCATAGTAAACCTGTCTCTCACTAAAGACATAAATTTTGAAGAGGTCAGCACTTAAAAGCTAAGGTATTAGATGAAAAGTATAAATGCATAAGAAATCTCAAGTATTAAACCCTGGTATCCTCCAACATTAAGTAGCATGTTGAGGTGAGGAACTAGCAAAGGATTTCGAGATGAAGCACATGGCAGGATGCAAGAGGAAAACCAAGAATATGTAGTATCCCGGAAGTCAAGTAAAGAAAGAATACCAAGGATCTAGAAGTGATCAGTTATGACAAGTATCGTTGATAGGTCAATTAATTTGAGGATTGAGAATAAACAAGTGGGATTAGCAATGTGGTCATCACTGATGTCTTTGGAAAAATAGCTTTGGTGGAATAGTGGAAGCAAAATCCCGAGTGAAGTGGAACTGAGGAAGAATGGGAAGACAGAAATGGAAAAATATACAGAAAATACATTCACGAGTTTTGCTACAAAAGAATACAAGAATTAGGGAGTTAACTGGTGGGGGAAATGGGATTAAAAGTTTGTTTTGGTTTTTTTTTTCGTTTAAAACAGGAGAAAAAATATATGTATGAGAATGGAAATGATCCCTGACAGATAAAGTATAGGGAAGGCAGAATTACTGAAGGATGTCCCTGAGTAAATAAAAGGGGCAAGGTTTAATGTACAACCAAACCTACTGCTTTTAGATAGCCTCAGAACAAGTTTACCAATGGAAATAGATGAGAAGTTAGAAAATGCAGGTATAAATGCTGGCTGATTAAATATATGTGTTGGTGTGAGTTTGTGAAATTTTTAATTTTTTTGACTGCTTCATTTTGTTTTTTCAGTGAAGTAGGAGAAATTAAGGCCCTCAGCTGGGAGGGAGGAAGAAGCAAGAAATAATGGGGAGTTTTGAGAGGGACAACTGTTAGTGTTATACCTTGTATGATCCTCTTCATTTGAGTATAGGTGTAAATTTAGTTGATTCTAATAAACACAATATGGCCAAGGGATAGAATGTCACTATTTATTATGCTGTATGGCAAAGGAGGTGAGAAGTCAAGCTGTGATTAGGCTCAGTATATAAGGCTTCATCTTGCTAGCACACACTAAAAAGAGCCTCCTGCTAGCTTTGCAAGAAGTAAGCAGCCAAGCTGTGATGTGCCTCTTGAGCAAGTCACATGGCAGGGAACTTGGACAGCTTCTAGAATCTGAGGGCTGCCAACAGCCAGTAAGAAGTTGGGCCCTCAGTCGTGCAGCTGCAGGTGGCAACTGAATGCTGCCACCAATCTGGATGAATTTAAAAGAGGATTGCCTCTAGTCAAGCTTCTGAACCAATACTTTGATTACAGTCTTGTGATACCATGAGCGGCGGACCCAGCTAACAAGTGACCAGACTCCTGATCCATGGAAACTATGAGAAAATAAATGTGTGCTGTTAAAGCCCCTAAGTGTGTGGAAATTTATTACACACCAGCAGAAAACTAACACAGAGACTGAAAGGAGAAGAGAACTTGTGAAACAGACATGTAGAGAGTAAAAAAGTGGATGGGCTTATAAATATCTGACAACATTAAGGGCCCATTTGAGATCTGTGGTCATTAATTTAAGTGAGACCGGTGAGTTTTATTTGTGTTTTTTGTTCCTATAGCAAGGGCACTATATACGAGTTACCTAATTTTCATTTGTTTTTTATACATTTTGACATATCAGTACATAAATAAATAAATGTCCATAAAGAGCATATTACTAAAATCATTCTTCTTTTATATTTTCCTAAAATTTGAGAAAAATCCCAGGAGAGCTAACAACTAGGAATCAAACATTAAGGCTGAAATTTAGTTTTCAGCACCATTGATCAATTAACAAAACCACTTTATTGAATCTTAAAGTGACTGAAAAATTTAGTATCAACAACTAAGAACTGATTAAACCAGTTAACTCTGTTTTTATTTTTTAGATTTAAACAAATTCCTCAAATAATGTAATTCTACTTATTATATCTTTACATTTGCTTCATATTTAAAATTCCATCTGTAAAAAATGTCAAACTTGCCCTGGCTGGTGTGGCTCAGTGGATTGAGTGCTGGCCTGTGAACCAAAGGGTCACCGGCTCAATTCCCACTCAGGGTACATGTCTGGGTTGTGGGCCTGATCCCCAGTTGGGGGTGCATGAGGCAACCACACATTGATGTTTCTCTCCCTCTCTTTCTCTCTCCCTTCCCCTCTGTCTAATAATAAATAAATAAAATCTTAAGTTAAAAAAAAGTCAACCTCGCATTTTGCTGTATGAAACACATAAAAACAAAACAGAACGAAACAAAAAAACACCCTGTAACCTGTAATTATTAGCCTTACCAATATTTCTTTCTCAAAAGGAAACAACAGTGTCTGATTTAGTAATTGGATAAGAAACTACTCTCTTTAGAAAAGAAAATAATCATAAAAGTATATTAAACTATCTTAAAAAGCAAAGAGACCCAACACGGTAGAGGACTAAATGGAAGCTACACTAATCTCCTAGGAGCAAACTGGAATTACAACTAAATTAAAGAAAAATCATCCCGAATAACCAACTGAATACCAGCTAGAGAGAAGCCTTATACCTAAAGACATATAGAAGAAACCATTTCACCACGAGTCTGGTAGGAGTGCAGAGGAGGCATGAAAGGGCAGCCTTAGCTCCCATGGGTGACAGCTGAATTTGTGGAAGGGTATTTTAGCAGCTGGGGGGTTCCCCTTGAAAAGTGTAGGGTCTAAACCCCAAGCAGAGCTCCCCAGTCTAGTGCACCAGAACCGGGAAGGAACCCAAATAACATCTTGTTGTAAAAAGCAGCAGGGTTTCTGTCCACCAATGAGAGACGGCTAGAGATGCAGAGAGGCTCTTAAAAGAGCAATGGAGAAAATTTCATTTGCAGGCACTTACCCTGGGGGCCAGCAGAGGAAGCGCAGAGTGGACTTAAGATATGTGAAGACATTGAGGGGCTGATGGCTCTGGGAAGAAAGCTGAAGTATCAACTGCCAGGATTCCTGTGCTGTCATTCCCCATACTGCAGAAGCCATCTTTCTCAGGCATAGCACTCCCCACAAAGTCGCTATAGCTTGGGGAAGCAATAGCCCCACCTGCAGGAATCCCTCTTGCCCTACCCTGTGGAGCTTAAGCCAGGCTGCTGAGTACAGCTGGAGGCTATTCCAGGGATTAGGCCTAACAGTGAAAGCAGAACTCTGGGAGCTCTGAGACTTTAGGTGACTCTCCGCATGGCACAGTCCTGATAAAAGCTGACCTTGGTGTGCAGTTTCGTTCTTTCAGCACACACCCAGGCCCAGCAGAGGGAGACACAATCTGTGAATCACTGATAGCCAAGGGCTAGTCACAGGCAGCGTCTCATGGGTCTGCAGCAGGGTCTTTGCAGATCTACATAATACATAGAAACAAATACAAGGAAGCAGCCCAAATGGGAAGACAAAGAAATAGGTCCCAAATGAAAGAACAGGAGAATGCTCAAGAAGAGCTAGATGATATGGAGGTAAGCAATTTATCAGACACATAGAGCTTAGAGTAATAATTATAAGGATATTAAACAGCATGAAAAAGACATAGAAACCATAAAACATGATCCATCAGTAATAAAGACTACAATATCTGAAATAAGTGATACACTACAAGGAATAAGCAGTAGGTTAGATAAAGCAGAGGTTATAATCAGTGATTTGGAAGACAAGGTAGAAAAAAACACCGAAGTAGAGCAGCAAAAAGAAAAAATGAATTTAAAAAGATGAGGAGAGTTTAAGAAACATTTTGGACAACATGAATACCAGAAGGAGAAGAGAGTAAGCAAGGTTTCAAAAACCTATTTGAAGATGTAATGACCAAAAACTTCCCTAATCTGGTGAAGGAAAAAGAAACATAATTCTAGGAAGTGCAAAGAGTCCCAAACAAGATGAACCTAAAGAGGCCTACAATAAGACACATCAAATTAAAATTTCTAAGCTTAAAGATAAAGAATCCTAAAAGCCACAAGGAAAAAGCAATTAACTACTTATAAGGGAGCCCCGATTAGATTGTCATCTGATTTCTTAACAGAAACATTTCAGGCCAGAAGTGATTGCCATGAAATATTCAAGCAAGGACCTACAGCCAAGGCTACTTTACCTAGCAAGGCTAGCATTTAAAATTGAAGGAGAAATAAAGATCTTCCCAGACAAGAAAAAGCTAAATGAGTTTGTTAACACCAAACCAGTACTGCAACAAATGTTAAAGGGCTTGCTTTAAGAAGAAGAAAAAGAAAAACATGAAAAATAATTAAAAAATAAAATGACAATAAATATGTATCCATCAATAATCACCGTAAATGTCAATGGCTTAAATGCCCAAATCTAAAAACACAGAGTAGCTGAATGGATAAGAAAACAAGACCCATGTACACTGTCTCCAAGAGACCCATCTCAGATAGAAAGATACACATAGACTAAAAGTAAAGGGCTGAAAAAGATATTTCATGCAAATGGAGAGGAAAAAAAAAGCTAGGGTGGCAATACTTATATACCCCCCCCCCCAAAAAAAGGACTTTAAAACCAAGGCTATAGTAAGAGACAAAGGATACTACATAATGATAAAGGAAACTATCCAAGAAGAGGTTATAATGCTAGTAAATATTTATACACTCAACATAAGACATCAAAATATATAAAGCTAATCATGATGCAAATAACAGAGAGATTGACAGAAATACAGTCATAGTAGAGGATTTGAACATCCCACTGACGTCAATGGATAGATCTTCAGACAGAAAACCAACAAGGAGACACACTAGGTCAAGTGAATTAATTGATACCATCAGAGCATTTCACGCCAAAGCAGCAGTATACATACATATTATTCAAGTGCACATGGAACGTTTTCTAGGATAGACCACATGGTAGGACACAAAATAAGTGTCAATAAATTTAAGTAGACTAAAATCATATCAACATTCCTCTCCGACCACAATGCAATGAAACTGAAAATCAATCACAAGAAGAAAACTGAAAAATACACAGACAAGGAGGCTAAATAACATGTTATTAAACAAAGAGTGGGTCAACAATGAGATAAAGGAAGAAATAAAGCTACCTTGAAACAAATCAAAGTGATGACACAACAACCTAAAACCTGTGGGCACAGAAAACAGTCCGGAGAGGGAAATTCATAGCATTACAGGCCTATCACAAAAAACAAGAAAAAGTTCAAGTAAAAAATCTAACTTTACATTTAAAGGATCTTGAAAAAGAACAACAAACAAAGCCCAAAGTGAGAAGAAGAAAATAATAACAATCACAGCAAAAATAAATGACATAGAATGTAAAAAACAATACAAAAGATCAATGAACCCAAGAGCTGGTATTTTGAAAAAAAATAAACAAGATTGACAAACCTATAACCAGACTCGTCAAGAAAAAACAAGAGAGAACCCAAATAAATAAAATCAGAAATGAGAAAGGAGAAATAACAACTGACTGGAAAAAAAAAAAAGGAAATACGAAGGACTGTAATAAAATATTATGAACAACTCTAAGCTAACAAACTGGAGAACCTGGATGAAATGTATAAATTCCTGGACCAAATATCTTCGCAAGTGAATTTTATCAAACATTCTGAGAAGAACTAATACCTCTCTTTCTCAAAACTTTCAAAAGATGTAAGAGGAAGGAAGACTCCCAAGCTCATTTTACAAGGCCAGCATTATCCTAATTCCAAAACGAGATAAAGACACTACAAAAAAATGTATAGGCCAATATCCTTCATGAGCATAGGTGCTACAATCCTCAAAAAATATTAGCAAACCATGTACAGCAGAACATCAAAAAGATCATACACCATGATCAAGTGATAGTTATTTCACGTATGGAGGGTTGGTACGATATTCACACATCAATAAGTGCAATACTCCACATACACAAAATAAAGGGAAAAAACAACAGGATCATATCAATAGTTGCAGAAAAAGCATTTAATAAAATACAGCACCATTTATGATAAAAACTCTCAGCAATGGGGGAATACAGGGACCATACCTAAACATCATAAAGGCCATATACGACAGACCCACTGCCAACATCAACTCGACAGGCAAAATCTATAAGCATTCCCCTTAAAATTGGGACAAGACAGGGATGTCTGCTTTCACCTCTCGTATTCAGCATAGTACTGGAAAGTCCTAGCCACAGAAATCAGATAAGAAGAAAAAACAATAGGCATTCAATTGGAAAGAAAGAAGTAAAAGTCTTTATTTGAGGGTGACATGATACTGTACATAGAGAACACAAAAATATTCCACCAGGACACTACTACAACTGATAAATGAATTCAGCAAAGTATTAGGTAGAAAATTAATATCCAGAAGTCAGTTATATTTTTATATGCCAATAATGAACCAACAGAAAGAGAAATTAAGAAAACACTCCCATTCACAATTGCTTCAAAAGAATAAAATACCTAGGAATAAACCTGACCAAGGATGTAAAAGTCCTGTACTCCAAAAATTATAATACACTCATGAAAGAAATTGAAGAAGGTTCAAATAAGTGGAAGCACATATGGTGTTCATGGACAGGAAGAATTAACATCATTAAAATCTCCATGCTTCCAAAGCAATCTATAGATTGAATGCAATTCCTATCAAGATTCCAATGACACATTTCAGAGAACTAGAACAAATATTTCAAAAATCTATACGGAAGCACAAAATGTCTGCATTTCTAAGTGATCCTGAGAAAGAAGAACAAAGTTGGGGAATCATGCTACCTAATATCAAACTATACTAGAAGGCCATGGTATCGAAACAGCATGGTACTGGCACAAAAACAGACACACAGATATAATGAAACAGAATATAGAACCCATACTTTTATAATCTATTAATATTTGACAGAGGAAGCAAGCACGTACAATGGGCTGAGGACAGTTTATTGCATAAATAGTGTAGGGAAAATTGGACAGATACATGCAGAAAAATTAAACTAGACCACCTTTTTACACCACACATAAGAATAAATTCAAAATGAATTAAAGACTTAAATGTTAGACCTAAAACAAAAAAAAATCCTAAAGACAGTAAAATCCTGGACATTGCTCATAGCAATGTTTTAGCTGATACAGCTCCTCAGGCAAGGAAAACAAAGAAAAAATAAATAAATGGGACTACATCAAACTAAAAAGTTTTTTGCACAGCAAAGGAAACCATCAACAAAATAAAAAGATAGCACATGAAACAGGAGAACAAATTCACCGATATATCCAATAAGCAGTCAATACCCAAAAGTTATAAAGAACTTATAAAACTCAACACTGAGAAAACAAACAATCCAATTAAAAAATGGGTAAAGGACCTGAATAGATACTTGTCCAAAGAAAGCATACAGATGGCCAGTAGACAAAAAGATGCTCAGTGTCACTAATCATCAGAGAAATGAAAAGTAAACCACAATAAGATACCACCTCACAATAGTCAGAATGGCCATCATCAACAAATCAACAAACAACAAGTGCTGGCGAGGATGTGGAGAAATGGGAACCCAAGCGCACTGTTGGTGGGAATGCAGACTGGTGCAGCCACTGTGGAAAGCAGTATGGAGATAGCTCAAAAAATTAAAAATAGAACTGCTGTTTGACCCAGCAATTCCACTTCTGGCATGCAAAGAAGCCCAAAACACTAATTTGAAAGAACATAAGCACCTCTATGTTCATTACAGTGTTATTTACAATTGTCAAGTTACCAAAGTCTCCCAAGTGTCCATCAGTAGGTGAGTGGATAAAAAAAAAAACCTATGGCACATTTACACAATGAAATACTAACTCAGTTGTAATAAAAGGAAAAAAAATTACCCTTTGTGATAGTATGGATGGACCTGGAGATTATTATGCTAAGTGAAATAAGGCAGAGAAAGACAAGTATCATGTGATTTCACTCATATGTGGAATCTAATGAACAAACTGAACTAACAAGCAAAAGAGAGACAGACTCAGATGGAGAGCAGGACGACAGCTCTGGGTGGGAGGTGAGGGGGTGGCGGGATCCAGCAAAAAGGAAAAAGGACTCGTGGGCATGGACAACAGTGTGGTGGTTGTTGGGGGGAGGGGGTATAAGAGGGACAAATGATAATGGGAAAACATACAATAAAAAATGAAATAAAAATAATTATTGATAAAAAAGCAGAAACTTTAATTACAGAAATATTTTAGTCTTGAAAAAGCAGCTATTCTACTATCTTACAGTTTTTCTTTAAAGATACAACTGTTTTAATATGTTAAATCATTTAGCTTCTTAAAGAATAATTTTTTCTTTTTCATTATTACTTGAGAGATATTTCAGAAAACAATAAAATAACAACCTAATGTGGTGAATATTAAACTTTAGAAACTAATGTTCTAAGTTAATGAGTTAATTTTTTTACTGTGAACCTATAAGGTGCTATTATCATTTGAAAAATTTTTAAAGAAAATTTTTGTTTATTTATTTTTTAGAAAAAGGAAGGGAGGGAGAAAGAGAGGGAGGGAAACAGAGGGATATTGAATGGTTGCCTCTTACATATCCCCAGTAGGGGATCTGGCCCACAACCTAGGCACATACCCTGACCAGAAAGCAAGCCTGTGACCCTTCAGTTCCCAGTCTGGGGCTCAATCCACTAAACCACGCCAGCCAGGGTTTGAATTCCAATAAAGGAAAACTGAACTCAATTTACTCAGTAAGTAAGTGGCAGAACAAGGATGTGATCATAGGCAATTTGGCTCCCTTCTGATTTTCAGCCTCCATTCTGTAAGACTTCTCATGTGATAAGACTTTATTTTCAGAGGCAAATTATTATAGAGCCACAATACTGTAGTTATAGTCTGTCAGTCTGACCTGTGGAAACAGTCTGACCTGTGGAAACTTGAGGATAGAAAAGTAAAATTCAGTATGTGAAACAGGCAGTCATTTTTGAAAGAATATAAAATATTTTTAAATGTTGAAACTGCAGACGAAACTAACTGTCTGATGTATTTTCTGAGCTTTTTATTTTGGGGGTTTAAAAATATTAATAGTCCCTAATTTATTTTTATTGAATTAGTTTGTATCACAAACTATTCTGGAAACAGAACTCAATCATCATTCAGTTTGAAAATAACAACAAAGTGAAAATAACATATTCTTGATGCATTTTATAATGGTTTATAAAAAAAGTTTATACCTACTTTAACAGCAGAGGGTATTATATTATCTAGTACACATTAAACAATAACTTTCTATTTAAAATGGAATGCTGAGTTTGTACCATTTCTTCTAGTTATAAAACTGGAGACAATATCTACTAAATTGCTGGGTAAGAATAAAGCAAATTTAAACCAGTAATAAAATTACTTTTTTACAGGTTTAAAAGTCTAATTTAATTTCATATTAGAACTCATTTTTCTATCCCAGTTACCCTTACAGATCTACGTCTATACAGTGAAGTGATACTGATTTAATTAGGATCACACACAAAAAACAACTGTGATCTATGAACACCAAAAACGAAATTACCTTCTACCTTACAACACAAATAGAATCTATTGGGAAATACTGTAGGGAATAAACTTCCTAATAACATCAATATGGGTGATAACCATATCTTTTTCAATGAATTTAAGGAAATTTTTATGTTCTACTTTTATATTTTGCCTCATGTTATCCAGGAGATACTATGCTTGTTTGTACAAGAACAGAAGAAACAAGTAAAAATAAAATACATTTAATAACTATAACTGAGTATTGAGGACAGAGTATAAAATTACAAGTGACTTATTACTTCAAATTAGAAAAATATTAGATTTGGCAGAGGTGGAGGAAGCAACATATTTAAAGGGTAAAAATATATTCACATTCATATAAAATAAATGAAAGAATAAACAATACAAAACTCTAATTTGAAACAAAATTTTTAAATGTCTCTAGACCTAGGGTTCTTTACTTTTTACAGTGGTAAAAAGCCTAAGTTCTGTTTTTATTGCAATTGTACTCATTTGTCTTGTTTTTGTTTGGAAAAGAAAGGATGAAATATGAGAGAACCACCAAAAATATAAAGTCAGTTGTTTTCCCAATAGTTTTCTATATCATATAATTAAAGCTTACATAATAGATAAGGTATATAAAGTGAAAATATTATGTACACACACACACACACACACACATTTTTTAACTTCATGCATCAATAACAGAGGCTTGGTTCTCACTTTATATGGTAACATTTCCTTCAAAGAAAAGCATTCAGCTTCATCACCAGAGATGTAGACTTTTAAACCAATTTGCTGGGTCTAAAATGTGAGCATTAAAAAGTATTTTTGTCTGAGGGAATGCTACTGCATGAAATAAAAATCAAGCTCCTAACATCCTGTTAGTTTTGCATCTAGTTATTATTTATTTTTCCTGAGGTTGCAGAAGTATTAGAATCAATAACGAGCAAAATAATTCTGATAGCCTTATTATTAGATGATATGCAAAAGCCACATTTAATATATTTAGCAAATATAGCTCAATGTTAATAATTTATTAGTCAACTCTATGAAATATTTAAAATATACTTTATTTAATATTTAAATAATCCCATAAGGCCTTGTATTAGTTAAAAATTGAAAATATTAAAGAAAGTAACATTTCTCACCTAAATGAAGCTCAACTCAGACAAAATGAAAATGTGTTTAATCATTTTAATAAATATATTTTTCAACAATTGTGAAGTTAAAGTACAATATGACTGAATTACATAAAATATTTTATATAATTTCCTTAAAAGTACCAAAATTAACCACATTTTTGAAGAATGACCTACAAATTTTCAGTACCAAGACAATCATCAAATCAAACTATTAAGATATATTTATACTTGCAGTTTGCTACCCACCAAAGAAAAAGCTAGTATTAAATTCTAAGAAAATATAATTTCTTGAGTTGTTAAACAGCATTAAAATTATCACAAATACCAATTTTCAGTTGCTTTTAGATTGCTACAAATGCTTTTCAACCAAAGTTTAAATTGTTTACATAACATAGTAAGGAATGTCTGAAATAAAAAGCAAATAAAATGCATTCACTTTTAAAGATATACCTTTGCTCAATAAGTCATATTTAAACATTAATTTTTTACATATATGATATTCTTAAGTTATATACCAAGAATTCTAGAAGGAAACAATAAGGGAGATCGTAAACATCAACTCAATAAATAACCCTCAGAACTCCATAAAGTTATCATAATTTTAAGGGGAAAATCCAAAATTCTAATAGTCTACCATCTGAATATATTTTTGTTACCTAAAGCTAAAAATGCATATAAATTTTCAGAAAAGATTATTTCTTTCTCAGTTTAATTGGAATCTGATCATGGTGCACGTTTGTGAATGAACGAATACATCCTTAACCCACCATTATTTTTTTCTCCAGTGTGCAGGCAATCACCCGTGAAAAGTATGGTGTAGATGACAGGATGATACTGTACCTGATTAGCTCTGGAGGTGGTCATGGGATCAGATGGAGAGGACTTGGTGGTAGTTGGGGAAGATGGCAATGTCTGGGAACAAAGCAGTTCAGGAGCAAATCAACCTTTATAAGCCTTAAACTGATTATTTAAATAAAACAAAATAAAATAAAATGTAATATAACGAGAACAAAATCCTACAAACAAATTTTTCTCCTAGTCATTCAAATTTAATGGAATTTAAGATCAATTAAATAACTAATGCATGTAAATATGCATGCATAATAAGCATGTAAAAATAAATTCATGACTTGAAATCATGATGGTGACTGATAAAAATTCACATGAGTATTAAAGGTATCCTGACCATATTCATGAATAGTAGTCTCTTTTCTTTCCCTTTGTTTTCTTGGGGAAAAAGAGATGTCAAACAAAAATTCAAGAAATTCAATGAGTAAAACTGAAAGAGTAATATTCCTATCAATGAATACAGTCGGGGATTGGGAGAAGTGGTGAAATGAAGTTTACTTTGGCATAAAAGTATCCACCTACTTAATATGTTGAACATCACCAACAAGTTGATTCCACATGAATTTAGGGATCCATACTTAAAAGCAATTAAATTTGCAGTTCTGAGTTCTTAATATCACATTATCTTCTAAAGTATTAATTTTTAATTAATTTAGAGCCCGTCTGAAAATGTAAACATTAACTTCATATTAATAAACAAGTAACTAATAGCATTTTAACACTTTACCACTTATGCTAAACACTAAATTTAATATAGATGAAGGGTAAAATATATTGTAGTATCATCAGCCTGTGTTGAAAATAAGCACAAAAATATTAGAAATCATATTTATTATTCACGTCACTTCTAAACACACATACTACATATAAAATGTTTTATGAGAACATAATATATTTGTTAAATAATTCATTAAAATATTTTAAAAACTTCTCATGTCTAAAAGAATAACGTTAAAGTAAAAAATGCTAAGTTTTTTTTTCTTTTTTAAAATAGTATGTTGTCACTAAGCAAATAGCATCGCTTAAGTAGCATCCATAATAGATAATATTCCTTGTAGGTGAAATGGGCTAATTTTGTAGTATAGGCACAACAATTCTATATGAACATTATGTTTTATATTAATACGTATCCATCAAAATTACTCAGATATGAGCAAAAGCATAACTTTAAAGGTTCAGCAGTATCAGGGAAAAGTAGATAAAATTAGTTAATATAGTTAGATTCATGAATTTTAATTCAAAAGTTCCAATTGAATAGAATAAAGCAGTTAAGAGTAAAAGAAAAGAAAAAAGAAAAGAAATTCGCAGGCTCCTGCTTAACTCACTGTTCCCTAAAATCTAAGATTGCTTTTAACATCAGATCATGCTTTAAATAGTCCACTCCTTAAGGGATTCCTAGTTCTTCTTAACTTAAAACCTCATATACTTTGAGGAAAACTAGCCTTAATGTCAAGTCACACCAAGGTTTAATCATATATAAAAAGGGGACAGGAACTACATTCAAAAGTAAAACCTCAAAAAAGAAGAAAAAATTCTTCAAATCCTTTGTTTTCTGTTTTTTGTCCTTGGTAATAAGTTACTGTCATTTCACAAGACTTTAATTTTCTGTCATTAAAATATGCCCTAATAGTTTCTTTTCCTTGTAATACTATGCTAAGGACATATGATACTAACTTCATGCTACTATTAATTAAACAGTAAAGGTTTTAGTTTTTTAATCTCTGGTTACAACTTTTATTGCAGATAATTCCTGTGCGCAGTTAGCATACATTTAAAAATCTGTTCTGTAGTAATCGTAGGTACTAATTATGAGGAGGCTGACTAAACAGATGTGAAATAAATCTAGCGGCCATTTCTCCCAATATAGGTTAGAATCCAAGTTCATTAAACTATAGAAGCACAAGTATGTGTGTTGAGCTTTTCTATTTCGATCAGGGTAAAATCAACCTGAAATACATCTATCTTGCCCTGGAGATGAAGTCTCGACAAGGTCTTGAACGATGACAAAGAACTATGTGGAAAAAGTAATAGTATCAAGTGGTTCAGAATTAATATGACCCTCTATCAATTTATTTAATACCTTTTTTCCGCTTGGCATATAGATGAAATAGTGGCCATGTATTATTAATAATTGATACCACTCAGATTCATCAACATGGTCCTTAATTCTAATGATGTTTCTTTACCAGATAAATAAAAACAATAATTGTAAACTTCTGGGATGATAATAATAATGTGTTTAAAATCATTAAAGATTTGGTTATTAAACATAAGAGTTTAATATTTTAAGTAAACATGTAAAAATTATGTAAGATGGGGCCTCAAGGGATAAGATTGTCAAAATATTAAAATAAACTATCTATATTTTCTTGGTTTAAAGTTCTGAAACAATAAAGTTGTAGTGAAATAAACATATGATGAGTTTTCTAGCTATTTATTATTCATGTAGATACTGTACAAAAGTCTTCCCCCTTTACAAATTAACTTATAACAATAGAATCCAGAAAACCTGAATTTCAGTTGATCTTTTGAATACTAGCTGCAAAACTGTTTTAATAAACAGTTCATTGTAAATATATTAAAGTAATGTCTTTATAAGTTTCTATTAATTAAAGAAACAGCTTTGATAGTTATTCTCAACCACACAAATAAATAGAATGGAAAACTCCATAAGAAAAATTTCAGTATACAAAAAAATATATGATATGTTTGTTTCCCTAACAGTTTACAAACAAAATGTTTCCAGTTAAAAATAATTTAGTAAAATTTCTGATATACATCATGAAGATGCAAGTAAATATCCATATAGTAACAATATATTAAAATATCTTAAAAACATTTACAAAGGACACATGCCTCTAAAATTTACTTTTTTACATTTACCAAATAGTGATTATGAAGGGCAGTGATTTCTTTACCAAAATTTTACTTTCAAATGGAATAGAATATTTTTGTTTACATGAATTGAATGGCTATTTAAAGATTCTTCTTTAAACAATGAAGTCTGAATTATTTATTGAAGAAAAATTTGAAGTGTTTTTTATAATTTTAAAATAATGGATTCTTTGGAGAATAGTTTTTAAAAATTCAAGATTTGACAATAGGCATTTAGTTAAATATAGATATAACCAGGTTTTTGGGAATAGAACTAAAAAGTAATTACAAATTATAAAATGTATTCTTGTTAACAAGTGACATTTTCGCTGGACCAGGGAATATTACTATAAATAAACTCTGTAATAAATAAAGCTTACCTTCAGGTAAATCTACAATAATAATCAAGAACTTCTGATATTTAGAGGTATAATGAGCACAGCAATAAACAACAAATCTCTCTTGTAATTTGAAATCTATCACTAGCTGAGTAACATTACTTAATTACCTTCCCAAACCTGTTTTAAGTTCTGTTAAATAAATCTGTACACTGTTCTATTAAAGATAATGAATAAGTATTTAAATATGTAATTATCACCTTTGGTTTTTCATACTGACAAATATCTTCCCCTTCTTCCAATGTCTGAACTATCCGGAAATACTTAGCCCTAATATAAACTAGTGTCGTCCAATTTCAACAGGTCTTTCCGATACACTCTTATTCCATAGCGTATTTTCCTCATAATTGCTATTCTGTACTTCATCCTTCTTTCAACCATCCAATGCCATGTATTTTCTCTTCCTTTCAACTGATATTCTTAATTATTTAAAAGGAATCACCACTTCCCAGAATGAGCTTCCTTATCTACCACAATTGACTTCATCACAACATTTTCAGTTTTCCAGACCACTTCCCCCTCAACCGCATCTTCACATTCTTTTCACTAGACAAAATTGTGATCTTCTACTCAAACTCTTCACAGGCTGGCATCTTAACACCCCAAACTGTATCTTTTAGCTATTTCTGAGTCACCTTGTTCCCTCAGTAATCTCATCTCCAATTCCTCAGCCTTTTCAAGCTCCTTTTTATTCTTTAACATAAGCCATTCCCTCTCGAGTAGTAGGGGTTTGTGAGCTTTTCTGATCTAACTTGTATTTTTCTCCTTTCCATATCCAAAATTTCAAATCAGCAGTTTCCACGCCACACCGTTTTTTCTTTTTACCTAACCGGCCTATTTACCTTCGGGAAATAATGACTTCACTCTCACCATGTGAACTGAAATTTTAAAAATCTCCAATAATCTCCTATTTAAAAACATTACTTATTCTCAACATTTTTCTCTGGGTATCTGATCCTTTTTAAAAGCATCTTTCCTTATACTTTCCTTAATTTCTGACAGAAAAAAATTATTGACTTTTTTTATCTTTATAATTTACAAAGACTACCTACTGGGAACAAGGTATAGTTTTACTCAGGTAATAATTGCAATTATCTTAATTAAATAGATCACTATTACTATCTCTATGTTATAGGTAAATAAGTAAAGGTACAAAAGAAAAAACAACTTGTCCAAAAATATCCAGCTCGTAATTTAAAAAGCCAGGACTGGAATCCTGGCAGTTCTGCTCCAGATCCTGTGCATTTACTATGATTCCTCTCACTTTTTCTGATAACTGCTGTTTTTGTTTTTTCCCTTCCTGCTATGAAAATGCAAGTGAAATTATCTCCACTATTTCAACTATTTTCAGTTTTAGATTCTCACCTATGCTTCTATCAAAAACTACTTCAAGAAAAAAAAGACCTATTTACAATTTAACTTTCTTGAAATAAACTAAAGTATCTCAAATAGGTGCCTGACTAAAATTCACTTGTTTGTTTTCATGTTTCATCCTTCTACTACACTCAAAATTATATACAGTCATTTTTTAATTCTTTCTTCACATTTGGAACTAGAATAAATCAGTCTCAAAGCCTTACAAATTTTATCTGAAATATCTTTTAACTGCATGCATTTGTCTCAACTTTCACAACAAAAAGTAAGATGAAGTGTTTCATCATCTTGTTCTTAAAGTATTGCCTTGTCTCTTAACTTCACCCTGATACAAGACATTCGATTTTAAATGAGAATCTCTTTAGAGAAGTTTCTTCAAGACTTTGAAAAGTACCAGAAGAGAAAAATCTATCGGACTTTGTTTCACCAGCATTACTCAAACCTGAAGGCCATAAAGCCTAATGTTAAGATAATTAATTACCAGTTATACATCCTTGGGTAAGTCATTCAGTTCCTTTTAAGCATCAGCATCCTTAAATATAACATGAACTCTGTGTCTGTCTCATAGGATTTCTGTGAGGATGGGTGAAGCTGATAATACATGTAAAGTGCATAGCATGATGGCTGGCACAGAAATAGAAGGTACCTTTACTACCAGTCCTTCATTCTTGCCCACAAAACTTTTTATTTTTTTGTCTGACATCACTGGATTTGTCAATGTTACATTACAAAGTTTTAGAAAATATTATCTTAAAAATCTTCAAATTTAAATATTTGCGCTGTAGAACACTCAGCTAATTGTCATAGCTCTTTTTCTGCTATAAGCTATATCTACAAGCACCCTAAGATTCTGTCTGGATTTTTATCACAGATGAGGATACAATGCAGAAGTACCTCCTTTTTTCATAACCTTCTAGAGAAATTAAAAGGGCTCTTTTGGCAGATAATTATGAGAATTTGTAGTCTATAGGATGCCCCTCAGCTCAACACCCGAGGCTCTCCATTATCTGGTCCCACCTTATCTATCTAACGTTATTTTCTATAAACTCCAACAAAACCATCCCACCTTTGTCAAGGTAGTCTCCTTACTAGTTAACAGTTATGGTATCTTTCTCCTCAAATCCCCATTGTTTCACATACCTAAAATAAGCTTTTTTCTTTCTTCTCTAGTTAGGCAATTCCTATACAATCTTCCAGGTTCAGTTCAAGTTTTCACCTGTTTTACAATACCAAATGTCACTAGCCTACATTTCTTTCACCCTCTTTTGAACTTTTATAGTAGATTGTTTATATTGTAGTTTTGTTATATAAATACAGTTTTACATTTTTATAAATTAATTAAAGTATTTTTGATCTCACAAATAGTTTTAGAGAGTAAGGACTACAATTTATATATTTTGCAATTCACTAAGGTGGCATTTAATAACTTCATGATTGAATGAATAATGAACAAACAAATTATGTGCTATTTTTGCCAATTTTTCAGGATGAAAGTAAAATTATTTGGGCTAAATGAAACTTCTGACATCTTAATTTGATGTTTTAAATATAAGAGATCTCTTTACATGCCTATAGCATTTCTTAATGTAGCTTTTCTTAAAAACACATTTGAGCCAAAAAGAATGAAATTGCTGAAAATCTGTAATAGACAAAGGAAGTTAACAGATGCTAATTGTAACAGTGATTTGTGGTTTCTACCAATTTGGTTCAGTTCTTTATACTGACTCATTATGTATAAACAAATATACTTAGAGGGGAATTTGAAGGACTTACAACAAAACGAAAAGTGTCAATAATCATATGGGATAATAAGTAAAAAGCATAAAGCTCAAAACATTAAAAGGTGGAAATAGAATATATACCAAGTAGTTTGGGTTAGGTAGTGCTCCAGAAATGACTGCAGAGTTCTAGGCAAACAAGATCTAAATTATTTGAAAACTACTGAATGTTTTAGTTATCTGCGTGTCCTAAAAATAAGAAATAGTATGTTTCATGCTAATTAATATGTTTAATTTTGGTTTAGTGGCTCTCGTTGCATATCTGTTTTTACTATACTGTCTTGTAAAATAAGCACAATGGTACTGTATACCTCAAGATTGTCTCCTGATATTAAGGTTGAAGAATAGAGGCTATACATTTTGATTATTCAATAAATGTTATTATTGTCATTTTGAATATATTTAAAACACTGGATTTTTCTATATTAGCAAATAACTTAAATTAAAAAATTGAGAATTAAGAATTGAATATTCCACAATATTGCTTATCTGAAGCTGGATGTAAAGCAATCATGATAAGATTTCACTGTTCTACTATATGAAAGACTTAAAAGACCATTATGCACTACTTTTTTTAAAAAGCAAACAAAACTATTCTGGTTTGAGAATTGAATAGTTGATAAGGTAGAGTAGGTTTCATTTAGACAGAACAGGGTGGTCCATGCAATTTATTCAGTTACCAATTGTACCTAGATTGCATAATTCAGAATATGCTATTTTATTAAAAGTCCACATTATATGGTGTAAAATTTTGACTTTTAAAGTAAGTTTTAATTGTTTAGAACTAACTCTTTCTATTACATGTAAATCATTCTTACTTATAGATTACATATAAATTTTCTTTTAGTGAGCAAAACCTTAAAAGTATCAGTCATAAGAACAATGAACATGTAATAACAAATATACTATATTAAGAAAACCTATAATTTCATATTCAACATTAATTCATTTCTATGCAAAAGTTATATTTTCTAGCTCTAGGATTTAAAAAAATTTTTGTACAATGTTAATGAGAAAATAATTCTAAAAAAAATGTTTCAATGAAATTATGTTAAAAATTAACTTGAGAACTGAAGCCCAAAGCAAATGTAAATGTTATATCTTTAAGGGAAACTCTACCATTCAAAAATAAATCTTATTATGATTCTATGTATTCTTTCTCTGTATTAAAATCAAAGATATGTAAACATCATATGAAATATATTTTAATCTATTTTAGTGGAAAGTAATTTATTTTAGATATACTTATTTTATATGCGATAACCAGCATAATTTCTTCAGAAATAAAATTATGGTCATTTATATGTATATACTTAGAATTCTATTTAGGGAATGATCCGATAAAGTCTTATATTGATGAAATAGGATACCTAGAAAGTTAAAAGTCCTAAACTTAGAGCATAAAAAAATTCTGTTAATCTACAATATCTTAGAAATATGTTTGATCTCTCTTCCAGATTTTTCATTTTTTAATTTTTACATTTACAAAAAAAGTGTTTAAGTGTTAAATATATTGCCCTACTAGATTTAGTGTACTCTACTGATAAATCTTTTTAAATGACACTCTATTTCTTTCATAGATTATTAATTACATGAAAATATTAAATAATCAACGATAATTTAATTCCATGACTATCACAAGGCTTATAATGAATGCAAATACACAAAAGTAAACCAGTATCTATTTTTAACACTTATTTTGAATTTAAATAATATTGTCAGAAAAAGGCAAATAAAAGTAAACCAAATACTTTAAAATTTTGGTTTTCATTAATCTATACCAGCTCTGGATATATGGTAGCTAATAACATTCACACTGACATGGATAAAATTGGAATTTTAACAATAATTCAGAGATGATTATTTGATGGTACTAGCTACTTATTATTACAAAAATAAATAATAAAAATCCATTCATATCATTGTCCTGAATATAGTGCCAGTCATATTATACTACTCAAACCCTTGAAACATGGTATATATTACTTAAAAAAAAAAAAATCAAGATGTTTATCACATCTCTAAATGTTTGAACTTTCTCAGAGAAATTCAAGAAGAAAAGGAAGACTAGGGTGGATTAAGGCAGAAAGTCAATAGATCCTACACTTTACTGCTTCTGTAAATTCTTAGCCCAGGTGATTTTAATCCAGAGGTCTTTAACTAAACTCACAATTTTAGAATCTAGAGTGATGGTATCACTTTCAAAGCATTAGTTTTAAAAACATCCTCCGTATTTACTAAGCATAGATAAAATAAAGATTCCAAAACTATAAATGGCTGTAAGAATAAAAGAATCTACTGATGTTTGGAGCTTTAAAATATTTACATTTTGTCACATATAGATTAAAAGATACTTTGTGAAGGGTATACAAAAGGAACCATTCTGACATTAACAAAGAGTATAAAATGAATGATTTTATATGGAATAAAACTATGCATAGCTAAAACATAAAACTTTTTAAAATGGTACTAGGAGAAAATAGAACATTATCCAATTATTGTCTAATTGATAATTTCTACATTTGTATGTGATTGGTCAGTCTTATATTTACCTATATATTGGTAAAATTATTAGAGGTGTTAACACTAATATATTTTTTCAATTTAGAAACATGAAATTAATAAGGTTATAAGGCACATTTCAAATTCATTACAGTGAACATAAATATTCTGTGAATTAATGAAGAATACATTCCCTTTGAAAGCGCAGTCTATTAATAGTATAAACACAAATTAAGTAAATATAAAAGAGCAAGCACAGAAACAATAATTATAAAGTATCAAATAAATTTGAGAATTTAAATGAGTTTATGGGGAAGAAACCACCTTATTTAATGTTAAAAAAATTCATTTTTCTCCTACATGTCAGCCATTATCCACTCTTAAAAATTCAGTCTTTTTTCAAGTAAAAATTTTGTTACAGAAAATCCCACACATTAAAAATGAACATTGGCCCTTTATGACACATATATACTATACAAGTTATACAGAATATAACAGCTGAATTGTAACAAATAGCTGTTTGTTAGGCACAAAAGTATATTATACATATTTACTGATAAAAATGTTGAACATGACAAATTAACAAAACGGGAATATATATGCATAATATAGTAACTACACTGGACTAATACTAAAAGTGATATTTGAAATTTTGAGGACATATAGCTTCCTTTCAATTTTTATACTTTATTTAAAAATATAATTTTAAATAGATTAAATTCCTATAAATTATCAAATTTGTATCTATAAAGCACAATAGAGTCACATAATTGCTTCTCAGTGGTAACATTAATAAATGAAAATTATGTCAATCAATTAATCAACTGATCAATCTAAGGAAGAAACTCCAATAGTCTTTAAATAAATAAATGACAACTTATTTTGAGTACCTACAGAAATAAAACTATATTTAGGACTATAAGGCTTCTTTCATAAGGAATTCACACTATGCTGTGAGTATTTCTCTTTGATTTCCCAACTAAACACTCACTTGTTTGATGCGGTCTGGATTAACGGTGGTCTGGGGTTGCAGAATGCTGACTGGTTCTGTCTTGGCCACATTTTGAGGCATTTCTCGAATTTTTTCTGCAATGAATCCATGAACTGCATTCAGTGCTTCAACAGTTCCCTGGATCAAGCACACTCGTTCAGTAGTACCTGTGGATAAAAGATAATATTCAGAAGACTTCCTTATTCTTTTTTTCAGAAAAGCTATAAAATGGATGATATAGTAATGGTGATAAAATAATGTAAAATGTACAACTCTAAATTAATTAGAAATGTTACAATCGAACCAAATAGAATGTATACATACATGTTCCTTGTATACATACATGTTTCTTTTTTTTTTTAACACCACTTTTTATTTCCTCTCCTAATTGTCTCAAAGAAGGGCTTTGGATTCTAGCAGAGTCAGATATCCTTAAAAGTTCTGAGAGTACCACTCATTCAGTGTAGTAACAAATATGAGTACTTATAAAAGGGACTTAGGGTTGGAAACTGGTAACACACAGATGAAGATTTATGGACACAGCTTTTAAAGAACATCCTCTTAAGGGTGAAAAACAGACATCAAGCCATATAATTATAAAATAGTATCATATGAAAAACAATGGAGAAACCTATGTAGCTAGCATACACAGACGGTCTAGTGTAAGAACATTTAAATCAGTGGACAGAGTTTTGGAAAGCTTACACAGAAGGTAAATTTTGGAATTTCTACCATCCTATTCACTTACCCTGCTCTTCTTTTAATCATAGCTAGCAGCACCACCACCTGACATTTTGTTAATTTTTACGTTATCATTAGAATGCGAACTCCTGGATGATAGTGAATTAGCCCATTTTGTTTGGTGCTGTAGTTTCCCCAAAGCCTATAGTCCCTGGATATTACAATAAATATTTATTGGATAAATAAATCCACACTGCCTTTATTATGTAATTATAATAATGAGATAATATCAGTTAAATCAAATATAGTAAGTTTATAAAACTTGAAACTCATGAATAATTGACGAAGATAATAGTATTTATTTCATATCTAGTGAATAAAATGTAGACATATGATGTGAGAACTAAAACAAAATTGGTTTGCTCTAATACACAGGTCTATAATTCATCTTATACTTTACAGACATACCTTAAGGCAATGAAAATAAATGATTAGTTTTTCAGACTATCACTCTGCAGACTGGTATTAAACTGTAATCTTCTCAGTGTCCAAACCTGACACACAAACTTACTTCTCAGAAATAAACATTACTTTACTGAACAGTTATCAAAAAAATTTAAAAATGGTATTTTAAAGCATAAAATATTTGTCTTTGAACTAATATAAAAACTTCCAATACCTACATATTACATTTCCTTTTGGCACTAGTTTCAAAAATTCTAAGCTACCTTATAAAGTATTTTTAAAGTATACTTTAAAGAACAAAGTTGTGAAGTCACAAATATTTTAAAAATCATGGGGAATTTATGTTGTTTTAAGGATTAATTGCCACATAACCATTTTTCTAGTAGTTTCAAATTGTAAAAGTATAGTAAAATATTATCATTCTTACTGAAAAAAAACCTTAGATCACAAGAATTAGGGGCGGAAATGAAAGTATTATTATATGAATACACCTAAGTTAAACTTTCTATGTTTTAAACAATGGAGATCTAAATCTATGAAAAGCTAAGCTTCCTAAGCTGTACAAAATATGGATGGCAAGTATATATTTTATTTGTAAGGATGGAGAGAATCTTTTTATAATGTGAGTTTGAAGACTTAATATTTGCTATTTCTCCTAAGCAGCTTTTATCATCATTGTTTATCTTGATGTACCACTGTGCTTCTCGGGTGAAATGATCTAGTTTATAGAAATACTCTAGGGAGTCTTTACAAGGTTGTATTAATTGTTCGATAAATGACTAGAAAGGATGAGAACTGATCAATGCAGTTCATGCAAAGTGTTCTCATCTGAGTCAGCAAACTAAACAAACCATAGATCAAATGACAGTCCTGCTTTTAGAGACAGCCACAGAGTGCTGGGTATGCCAAAATAGAAAAGGAAATCAGTCGAACCTCAATAGGGATTAAAAAAATAAAAATTAAAAATGGCACTACATAACTAAAAAGAGATTATACAATCCATTTTGCTTTAAAATTCTAATTTAATAGACTGCGTCTCATATTAGACAATGGTAACGGTAACCTCACTGCTCTTCAGATTGTGTAGACTAACAGGTATTAAATGGAAATGACGGAGCCATTTAGAAACATGATTGTTTAAAACTAAAGATCACATAGCATGTGTAAGACAATTGGAAGAGTTCATAGGTTCAAAGTTGTAGTATTTATTCTTTAAGAAATACATTACATTACTACTATTAGAATTACTTTAAAAAAGAAAAGAAAAAAGGAGATTGTTCATCTCCAATGGGAACTGCTATAATCCTCAGAAAAGATGCTGTCACGTTCTTTAACTGAACTCTAATGGCCTTTTCACTTAGATAACACAAAACTATAATTTTTAGGAAAAAGTCACAAAAGAGGGAAGACTGTCAGGTATATGACCAAACTGTGTAACAAAAATGAGACTATAAATCATAAAAGTTGCTATTTTTGTCATTTTAAAGGCCTTTAAGCTCCATTAGTGTCTAAACTAAACTGCCAGTTATCTATTATTTTTATTTAACAGTAACATTTGCTTCTCTTTGTAATAGGCTAGCAACAAAAGCTGAAAAAGTTACATAAAAATATTGCCCACATTTTTTATAATGTAAACGTACAGGTATATAAGACAACATTAATTCAAAATTGCACTTTTACGGGAGAGATTAGAAAAACTCTTAACAGGTAGGGTCAATGTCAAATTAGGCAGTGAAATTTGAAATGGTTGTAAGTTTTGATTTCATATGAAATATCATCTAATGAAAATGCATGTTTCTAAAATTAGGTACAATTATCAAGCAAATTCCACAGCAATATTTAGATAGAAATTTAATAAAGTATATTCACTGTGTGCTACTGCAGCCTTGTAAAATTACTAGAACTGTTTCTGCCTCAATTCATTTGTGCAGTGAATCCCTTTCACTTGTATCTACCAAGCACACTGTTTTTACAAGTGTTAGAGCTCTTCTTTTGTTTTGTAGTAGATCACTTTCATCAGGAGGAAAATGTTATAATTCTTCAATTTTTGAAGGTCCCCCCTCCTTATGACAAAATTAGAAAACTACCATTTGACAAACCAAATAAAATAACTGATTTAGACAAAAATCATAACTTGAAAGGTTAATGGGAAATTCTCAATGAAAAAATGAGTCAACCACCATATGAATTCAGTGATCAACATCAGCATTAACTACAGTGTGAAAAGCAAACATGGGCTTTTGGATATGATGCAATATGAATCACAGGGCACCAATTAAAAGGCGTGTCCCAAATAGTTAAGCCAAACCTAAAACTAACTAAATGTTTCCACTCGTTACAGTTTACAAGTGTACTGAAAACAGAGAACTAATGCCACCACAAGGAAGCAAACACAATCGTGGTAATCTGATTAGAACTAGGTATTAGATAGTATCATATAATTACTGTTAATTTTAACAAGTGCAATTATGACATCAGGTTATATGAAAAAGTGCTATTTTTCTATTTTCTTAAAGATGCAAACTGAAGTATGTATCATTAAAATCACTGAGATTTCCTTCAAAACATTTCTAACGACAACAAAAATGAAATAGGTACACTGATATCTTGATATCGCTGCCATATATATGATGTATATAAAGGGTTCATTATACTATTTATTCTGTTATGTATGTTTAAATTTTTCATAATAAGAGAAAAACATTTTAAAGCCCTACTGACCTCATACCCCTCCCATCAGTTACAGATCAATGTCCATATGCCTCAAAATTCCTTCTCTCTCTGTATATACAAATAGTGTCTACTACCTCAGTATCCTTTTTTTTTTCTTGAATATATTCCAATAAGGTTTTTGTCCCAACACTTCACTGAAACCATTCATCAAAGCTGTATCTGGGTAAATCTATCTTCACATCTTTATGTTGTTTAATCCTTCAGCAACAATTGACACAGTTGACCATTCTGTTCTAAAAACACTTCATGTGATTTTCAAGACAGTGAACTCTCCTGGTCTTCATTTTATTCAACTCATTCAGTTATTTGACAAAAATCTATGGAGTCCCTACCAAATGTCAAGTACTATATTACAAGCTGAAGAAACAGCAATGAACAAACAGAAAAATCCTGTGCCTTCGTGTAGTTCATACTCTAAATAATTAATGTAGACAAACACTATACATAAAACAAAATATATAGAAGAATACAAAATGAAATCAGTGCTAGGGAGAAACTTAGGGGACAATAATAGGATGAACAAAGACAAAAATAAAAGTAAAGAATGAAAGGAACCCTACATGTCATGTTCACTACTGTGTCTTCTGTGCCTAGCACACTGTAGATGCTCAAGAAGTACTTTTTTTACTAAAAGAGTAACTCTCTAAATTTATCCTCTGCCTTAAAATCATTAGATTTTAAGACCTTTTATCTATAAAATGTCTGTAAAACTAGTAAGCCTCTGGGTTTATAAGATCAGTCAATATATGTAAAAATGAGATATATTTTGGAAAATAACTACAGAAACTAAAGTTATAAATTACCATGGCTATAAAAAAGAATATTCAATGAAAAGATAGAGGAGAAATGATGAATAATTCAATTTTCTTCTTCCCAGGAGAGAAAAAAAAATAGATCAATTCTAAAAATGTAATCTAACTAACAGCATAAAGTTAGGGCAAAAAAAGGAATAATTTTTGCTGTAGTCTCAAATATATTCTAAAACTTTTTAGATATCAGAAAACTATTTAAAGCAGAATGAGTCTAGTATAGAAATAATGGGCATATACTAATGACTTGATCCACATTTTTTCCAATTATCAACTATAATGAAAATTAGTAAATTTTGGCTGTAAGAAAATGCATCAATATACACTCTCATTGAGATTGTAACTGTCTTATGATAAGAATGAAAAAAGGTACTCTTTAAGAAATATTAATGTCAACTGAGTAAGAAAACTGGCTGCATGAGTGACAGTGAAACATTTCACAATAAAAAATATCCAAAATTTAGAATATTAATAATTATGTGGCAACCTATAGACAGTATTTTTGACCTCAAAAAGAACTGAGAGTACCATTTCATATGCAACAGGCAAAAACTGAGATTTAAAACAAAACATGACACATAGAAAAATTTTACAGCAAGAAAACAGCTAGTTTTGTGTATCATGTGCCACAGAGTCAGCTCGGACTCTTGGTGACCCTTTGAATGACTGACATCCACATGTCCTGTCCTCAACAGCCCTGCTCAGCTCCTATAAACTCAGGCATATGGCCCCTTTTAGCTAATATTCTGAATGAATATGGCTTATTTCTTACAACATAATATTTAGCTTCTACCATTTTAAGAAGCATATCCCATTTTGTTACATATTTTAAGTACATTTAACATTTCCATAATACTTGGATTAAATTATATATTTCTGGGCAGTAATAAGTGGTAACCTCAAGATGTCTTTGGGTATATGTGCTTATTTATCCTTACACCAATGGCACTCTGTGATTAGCATGTTTTCTATCAGTTTTCATATTCTTCCCCTGTCACTTACGCCTGCTGTTTGTATTGGATTCCAGCAACTCCTCTCTTCGCTCTTACTTTGGTGCTTCTAATTCTCAATGGCTTGGTAATCAACTAAGCAAGGCTGTTGAAACTATATAAACTACCAGCAAACAGGTTTCTAGTGACAACTATAGAAAAAGCTCAAACTTTGCAAAATCTTTTTTCCCCTGAATTCGAGGTTAGTGTCAATGGATAAAATATTCCTTCAATGCCCTCTTAAGGTTTAAAACCATATGTAGGCATTTTTATATTTAAAACTAAAAAGAGAGAGTATTTTTAAATGAATAAAGCTGCTTGCAATTAGTATCTCACTATTTTCAATCTATAATCAAGATAATTTAATTATATGTATGTGTTTGTGGTTTAACAAAAGCATAAGCATTAGTTCAAAATGAAACTAGACCACCAACTTACACCACACACCAAAATAAACTCAAGATTGACCAAAGACTTAAATGTAAGCCGTGACACCATAAAAGTCCTAGAAGAAAACACAGGCAGGAAAATTTCAGATATCCTGTGTAGCAATATTTTCACTGATACATCTCCTAAGGCAAGGGAAATGAAGAATAAACAAATGGGACTACATCAAACTAAAAAGTTTCTGCTCAGATAAAGAAAACATCAGCAAAATGAAAGGGGAACCAACTGTATGGGAAGACATATTTGCCAGTGATACCTGAGATGAGAGTTTGATCTCCAAAATATATAAAAAAACTCATATGACTCAACACCAGGAAGACAAATAGTCCAATTAAAAATGGTCAAACCTGGCTGCTGTGGCTCAGTGGATTGAGCGTCGGCCTGCGAGCCAAGTGTCGCTGGTTCGATTCCCAGTCAGGGCACATGACTAGGTTGCACGTCAGGTCCCCAGTTGGGGGCACGAGTGAGAGGCAACCACACAGTGATGTTTCCCTCCCTCTCTTTCTCCTTTCCCCTCTCTCTAAAAATAAAATAAACAAACAAATTAATAAATTATTTTTTAAAGAAAAGGTCAAAGAACCTGAACACTTTTCCAAGGAGGACAAACAGATGGCTCACAGACATATGAAAGGATGCTCAACATCACTAGCCATCAGAGAGATGCAAATTAAAGCCACAATGAGATACCACCTCACAATGGTCAGAATGGCCATCATCAACAAAACAGCAAACAACAAGTGCTGGTGAGGATGTAGAGAAAAGGGAACCCTAATGCACTGTTGGTGGGAATGCAAACTGGTGCAGCCACTGTGGAAACTAGTATGGAATTTCCTCAAAAATCTAAAAATGAAACTGCCTTTTGATCCAGTGAACCCACTACTGGGATTATACCCTAAGAATCCTGAAACCCCAACTCAAAAGAACCTATGCACCCCTATGTTCACAGCAGTGTTATTTACAATAGCCAAGTGCTGGAAACAACCTAAGTGCCCATCTGTAAATGAGTGGATTAAAAACCTGTGGTACATTTACACAATGGAATACTGTGCAGCAGAAAGAAAGCAGGAACTACTACTCTTTGGGACAGTGATGGAACTGGAGAGTATTATGCTTAGTGAAATAAGCCAGGTGGCGAAAGACAAATACTATATGATCTCACGTGTAAGTGGAGTCTAATAAACAAAAACAAACAAATGAGCAAAATAAAACCAGAAACATGTAAATAAGGAACAAACATAGGGGTGGGGGAAGGGGAATAAGGGGGGAAAGAAGAGGAAGGGTCTAATCAAGGAACAAGTATAAAGGACCCATTGACATGAACAACAGGGTGGGGATTGACTGTGAGAGCAGGAGAGCGGGGAGAGGGGCAGGGGAAAGCAACAGGGGAAAATTAGGATAACCATAATTAAACACCAATAAAAACATAAGAGTGCAAAAAAAAAGCATTAGTTCATTGGCTTTCCTTTAGTTTAACTTTTAAAATCACGGAGTATCAATCATTAATAATATCACATATTACAAATTTATGGCTAAACAGAACAAAATGTAAACTGATTTAAAAACTGAGAATAACAGTAACAACAATGATAAATCTAACAGATTATAATTTTTGAAGATTCTAATGCAAAACATACATCTTTCTTTTAATATATTACCTTTCAACAGATAATGTTACCATTTCTTTAATGTGTATCATTTTTAATAATCTATACATGATAAACATCTATTCTTATTAATGCCTTTATAAACAGATAATTTACATGTACTTCTTAGGTTATGTTTATTGCTGTAATTTCATCAATAAAAGACCCATTGAAGGGTATTTAAGGTAATTACATCAACAAAAGCCCCATTTACAAACATTTAAAGGTTTGCTAGTTATAGAAATACTGCATTATGTGGAGAATATGTGCTTTACCAACATCAGAAAGTGAAGCCAATTCAAAGGTCTCCTCTGAAGTTCAAAACCATAGATCTTTTCCCTTGACTTGGTTTCTTTCCATGTCCCTATATCCATAGGGCAAAGCTGACTTAAAATTATACACAATTTTATAATATCTCATGATATTCTAAGTTGAGTGCTTTAAACGGTGATTATACTTCCTTATACAGACTATTTATGATTTATAAAAATACATGTTATAATACACACATATATTAATGTAATTAATGTATCATATAATTTATAATACTACATATAATTTAATGCTCACAATAACCAGGGCACATAATATTATTTCCAATTTAAAAAACAGTTGGTCAGGACACAACTAACAAATGCAGAAAAAAATAAAGTTTTGTCAAATACCATGTTCTTTCCATTACAACACATACCTTCTGAAAATGTAATGTTAGGTCAGCTACCAAATTGTATCCATTTCAGAAAGTCACATATGTTTCAGCTCAATGATGAAAAAATAATTTTCACCCAAGTTTGATAATTGTTATAAAAATACACGGAGTCATATTGTTAACTTCACTTAACACATTTATTCCATAGGATAAATGATTGACCCTTCTTTGCAGAAAACAAGACCACTAAATGAGGTAGTTACTAACTTGTGGGCTATTAGCAAATTTTTTAGAGTAAGTTTTCAGATCAACAAAAGCACTGGGGAAATGGGCACAAAAAGTAAGCTCAATTTGTAATTGCAGCTTTTATACCATTTTGCAATTATGCACATTTGATAATGCTTCCTCCTATCCTATAATTATTACTAAGAGGAAAATATACTATTTCAAGGGGATGCTTAAAAAAAGAAATCATACGAATTGACAGCTCATGATGCAAAGTAAAAATTGCTTTTGTTTTCCAGGTGATTAAATCCTTACACAATCATGTCTCTACTTCTAAACTGTAAAAGTTTGCAAAGGGCCATGATAATATGCTTTAGTCCCAAGCCAGTATTTGAAGACTTGAGTCTCCATATAAAGCATGCTTTAACATTAAAAGATACTCAATCAAGCCAAAATATACTTTTCAGAAAAATATAAAAGTATTCATATTTTTGCAAATGTGTTAAAAAGGTGAACGGGGAATATAGTCAATAACATTGTGATGAGTGCGCACAGATGTTTACTAGATGGTGTGGTGATCACATTGTAAGATATATTAACTATTTGATTCCTTATACTGTACACCTGCAACTAATATAATATTGTATGCCAACTGTACACAAATAAAAATAAATAATTTCTTAAAAGTACTCACACCTTCCAAAGAACTTAAAACGAGAGAAAGAATGTGGATCAGGGTAGATGTCCAACTTCTCACTAACTCAACCTGTCCCATAAATGTAAATGACATACTCATTTCCTTTAAAATAGTTGTTCCCATAAAAATAGTATCAGGGGCAGAGGAGACTCTACCTTTTGAAGAAGCTTGACTTAAGAACGCAGACATATCTGAAAATTCTAAGTAACAACTGTATATACTGTAATTAATTTCCAGTTTTTAAATTCTGAAGTGATACCAAAGGTCCTACCAACTTTATCATGATGATAAGTTGTTCATTCATTCTCAGCACAGGTTTATGCTAAATTCAGGATTACCACAATCCTAGTTTGGTCAATATTATTATCATTTAACTTCCATCATAGATTATAGAAATATAAAACTGCCATGACTAAATTTTACTTAAAATTTAATTACATTTTTATATGAATATATAAAACAGACTTCCTAACTTCGCCTCCATTCCCAATCGTTTTTGACACAGATTAGTGCTCTTAAATATCTGCATTAAGAAAAATGGCACTTGGAATTTTTGTAATAATACCTTATATAATAGGAATTCACTTGCAGAATTTTAGAAACCATGCTTGGAAGCAGGAAAAACAGCTTACAACAAATGTAGTATCAAATTGAGCTCGAAAACTCAGAAGTGTGACAAGCGGTGGCATGCATCAAAGTCATTTGAAGGTAAGGAAAAAACACCACTTGACATGCAGCGTGGTATCAGATGTGAGGGCTGCTACTATAAGCTGAGAGCAAGAAGATGAACATCTCTGCTGAGAGCCCCATTCCCAACATATAACACAAGTTATCACCTTTGAGATCCAATATAAATGAATGCATTAGCCAAGTTTAACCAGTGACTTTATTCCATAATTACTTTAAAAATAGAGTTATTAAAAAATAACCATTCTTATCCTGAGTCCATAAGTCCTAGATGAAGGCAAAGCCCACATTTGCAATAATTTTAAGAGTAAGTCAATTATTGAAGTCAGTGAATGATGACAAATGTCATACTGTTGATCATGCACACTATATCAAATGAATGCAGAGGAAGCATAAAAAATTTTGACCCATTAACTTGCTAGGGAAAGGAATATGAGAAAGTAAATTTGTAAGGGTTGGAAAAATTGTAAATATTTCAAAAGAATATGTAAACTTTTTCTTAAAATTTTATTAAAATATTAATTTTGAGCAGTTTTATGTGTGCTAATATAAAATGACTAAATATTTTAAAATTGTGTTAAATTATACAATTTTCCATTTAAATAATTTTTAATTGTACAATTCGGTGGCAATGATTATATTTACGAGGTATACAAACATCACCACTATTTCCAACACTATATCACTCCAAACAGAAAGTCTATAACCATTAAGAAAAAAATCTCTATTCCCAAATCCCCTTGTAAACTCCAATTTCTGTTTCTATAAATTTGCCTATTCTAGATACTTCATATAAGTTGAATCATTCTCTGTCCTATTTTGTCTGGCTTACTTCATTTAGCATAACATTTTCTTCATGTTGTAGCATAAATCAGAATTTTATTACTTCCTATGGCTGAATAATTTTTCGTTTTATGAATATTCTACATTTTGTTTATCTGTTCATCTGTTGATGAACACTTTGTCTGTTTCCGCCTTTTGGTTATTGTGAATAAAGCTGCAATGAACACTACTAGTGTACAAGTATCTGCTTAGGTCCCTTTTTTCAAATCTTTTGGTATATACATGTAAGTGAGGTTGAGGGGTAATATGGTAATTCTATATATAACTTTTTGAGGAACAGCTGTACCATTTTATACTTCCACCAACAATGTACATGGGTTTCATTTTTCCACATGCTCATTAGAGTTATTATTTGTTTTAATAAAAAATCTTAATGGGTTAGGTGCAGTTTTGATTTCCATTCCCTCCATGACTAATGATGTTGAGTACCTTTTCACTGCTTATTGGACACTTGTGTATCTTATGTGTAGACATGTCTATACATGCCTTTTTGGCTGCTTCTATTTTTGTTGTTGAGTTTTAGGAGTTTTCTATTTATTCTAGTTATTAAAGCCTTACCATATATGATTTCCAAGTACCTTCAGATGTAAGGATTTATTTCTAGACTCTTAATTATATTCCATTGATCTATCTATATAATATCTATTCTTATGTCAGTACCACACTGTTTTGATGGTTTTGATTATTATAGCATTGTAGCGATTTTTAAAATTAGAGAGTCCTCAACTTTGTTCCTTTTCAAGATTGTTTTGGCTATTTAGGACCCCTTGGCAACTCCATATGAATATGAGAACTGAGTTTTACATTTCTGAAAGAAGAAAAAGAAGCTGTTGAAATTTTAATAAGGATTTAATTAAATGTGTAGATTGCTCTGGTTAATATTGCTATCTTAACAGTATTAAGTCTTCCTACTCATGAACACTAGATGATTTTCCATTTATTTAGGTCTTCTTAGTCTTTCATCTCCTTGGTTAAATTTATTCCCATGGATTTTATTCTTTTAGACACTGTTGCAAATGAAACTGCCTTCTTAATCTCCTTTGGGATTGTTCATTGCTGGTGTATTGAAATACACTGATTTTGTGTGTTGATCTTATACCCTAAATTTTGATGAATTTGTTTATTAGCTTTAGTAGTTTTCATGTAGATTCTTGTGGGTTTCCTATACATGCGGTCATGTCATCTGCAAATGAGATATTTTTCTCTCTTTCTTTCCAATTTTGGTTATCTTTTAAGAATTTTTCCTGTTCAATTATTCTGATTAGAACTATCGATACTGACTCAATAGTAGTAATGAAAGCAGGTATCATTGTCTTGATCATAGAGGAAAAGCTTTCAGTGTTTTATTACTAAGTGTGATGCTAAGTGTGGGTTCCATAAATGTTCTTTTCCACGTTGGAGAAAAAATGGCAATTTTGTCAAGAAAGAAAATACAAACCTAACACTAGTACATCCTGCTAACCTATATTCTACTTCTATATTATAGTTTTACTATTACTATGGTGTTGAGAACAAGTAGCAAAATATTGTATTTAAATAAATAGCTTCAGCATGCCATAATATATTCTGAGAGTATCGTAACTTGGGGGCTGAAGGTGAAGCTGAGAAGTTAATTCTTCAAAGTTCTTGCACTCTTTGCTTAAAAATTATTTTTGTATTCATATAAGCCTCTCTCCTATCTTTGTCTCTGTTATTCTGAATTATCATAATGCTATGAATAAAGCCTGTCAACTGGGAGAATCCCAGGCTAGATGTTACCTGGATGTAATGGAGTGATTCCCTGTCAGAAATATTCACGCACTATCAGAGGAACACATAACTCTCCATGGGCTTAAACCTCCTGACCCTCCTGGATAGCCCTCTTGATTTCTGATCCACTTGAAGACAGATCCTTGGACTCCTGGTCACCTACTGGCCTTTGATCCATGTGAGGACAGAGGACTGGCTCTCTATCATCCTCTGGCCTCCCTTCCTTTGGAAGGGATTTCTGGGCCTTTGGTTTGCTGTTCACTCTCTGCAGTTTCTGGCCTCCTGCGCCCTTATTCATTATCCTGCCCCTGTAATTAAGTCCTTGAGTATGTATCCTTTATTTAGTTCACTTGAGACAACTGATCCCCCGACAAGTGGCTACCACAACACCTCAGGTTCTCACTATCCTTGCTCCTCGCCTCAAAGATCACCACATCATTTTAAGGAGAAGAAAAGCAAGGTCAATGGTATCATACCTTTAAAATAGTAAGCTGGACTATAACTTTAACTGCCCATCTTCATACGAGATGACCATTCCTAATATTCCTGTACACCAAGGTTACAGCGGAAGTCTGAATCTCTTCAGTCATTATCACAGGCTCACAGCCCATGTCTCTGAATCAGACTTATTTCCTACCCTTCCCTGTGGCCCCTGTACATGTCCCTAAATCTCTTCATTGTGTCCTGTTACCTCAGTTTCAACATAAGCTCCATATCCAAAACTTCTTTCATAAATTTTCCTTTAGTTTCAACCCCTGAAAAAATTTGGCTGTACTCTTAGGTCTTTATGTCCCATGGAGCCCTCTGAACTGGGGCGGCTTTTCTCTCAAAACCAGGTTACGTATGGCCACAAACTGTTGATATTTTCCTTACTCTCTTTGCCATCACTTCTTATTCCTTCAACGCTTTTGGGAACAAAGGCTAAGCAGGAGTTTAAGTAGAGAGGTAGATGTATATCAGAAAAATTTTCAGTCAACAAGGCATTATGAGACGGATACTGGTAAATTATATCCATGATGAAAAATAGCAAGTGGTATAGTATGGCATTTTACTTTTCTCCTCCATTTAGTAGCCTCAGTTAACCACTTCCCCTTTATGGAAACATTTTTTCCCTTGTCTTTTTTGTTTCATAGTTGTAAATACTATAAATATATACAATGAATTAATTCACTCTCCCTCTGCTGACAAGTCCCTAATGCAAACCATCACGTCTCTAAACAGAACCATTACAATAGCTTGCTTCCCTTATTATACCTCTACGAATCAACCTTTTGCTTCAAGTAATTTCTTGAACATGCAAATTATATGCAATTTACCATTTAAAATCAATGTATTCTCATCTTAAAAGTTAAATCCAATTCCTTTTACTCTGGCATTCAAAACTCATCATGATTTGGCCTCTGCTTATTTGTCAAGTACTCATCTCATATTACTCTCCATCTCTTTTTCTTTACTCCAGGGAGTTGAGTCTTTTTTAGTTCAGGGAACATGCCAAGCGAGTTCACACTTAGGCCTTTTTCCCCTACTGATCTCTATCTTGGGAGCACTTTTCCTGTTGGTGTTCCCATAGTAGCCCCTTTGTCTTAACAGCCATAAAATCACCTACTCTCCATCACTCTCACTTTATGTTTATTTGCTTTCTCTATGACTCATAACTTCCTGAAAAATATTTTCGTTGTAATTTGTTAACTTCATTGATTGTCTCTCCCCACTAGAACAAAAGGTCCAAGGTGGCAGAAAACCTGACTGATTTGTTCATAGCTGTATCCCCAGTCCAATACTTAGTAGAATGTTAATAAAGAATTATTAATTTAATGAATTATAGTATGGCCTTGGATGAGACACATTACATTAAGATGTTACTAATCTAGGCAGATTATATTAAAACCTAAGTGACCAAAGAAGGAATATTTTTACAGAGAAAATGATTAAACAGGTGAATTATCTATGACACCAGGATCATTATCAGGCTCTTTCCTATTTATTAAGAATCATTATCACATATTTTCTACTGAAATCTACTAATGAATAAATATATCCACCATATATTCTATTTCAAGATTATGGTTCTTTTCTACCCATCCTTTCAGGAACACCCAAAGATGAGAGGTCAGCTTAATGTCCTCTTTTCCAATTATATTATGATTATCCCTTCTAAGGCACACCTGATTCCATAGAATAATTTTACAAGAATTTTCCCAGAGGAAAAATAAGTTCAAGTAAACCAATCCCCTACAATGGCCAAGGATTTCAGCTGAAAATTTTTGTTAAACTTAATCACTGCAGCAATAACACATAAAATCCTGACTAGAAATTAAGGCTTTCCTATGATATCGCTGCATACAAAAGCATGACCTTTTACGTTTGGCATCTTACAATGCCAGTCACTATACAATGCTAAGAAAACAAATGTCTTTATCAATTAAATTATTTAACCAAATCCTTCTAGAACAAAAATCAAAGTTTTAATATATTGATTAGTATCATGTCTATTAATAATTGTAAAATATATGACTTTAAGAATTTGGCTCTGTTTAATAGAAAAGGAAAAAGTACTAATACAAAGGGAGACCCCCCACCCCCAACTGAAATGATCTTCTGGAAAACAGGCCCCATGTAGTACAGGCTTCCCCCCTCTAGGTGAGTGTCCTAGAAATCCATCTGCATGAGTTTATCTGTTGGCATTGTGAGAGGCTGTGTTCAGCTACAGTAAAATTTTTTTACTCTTTCAATGTGTTCGCCCATTTCACAATGGGTGACTTACAAGCACACCTGCCCACAAGACGCTGAGTGTGCAGCCTTTTTTGACCAAAAATGGCACTATCCCCGTGCCCCACCCTCCCTATTCATCCAATCTTGCCCTGAGTGACTTTTTTTGTTTGTTTGTTTCCCCGGATGAAAAAATTTCTCAAAGAGAAATGTTTTGTCAATGTGGAAGAGGTGAAACAAAAAATGGCAAAAGCACTAAAAGGTATCAAAATCGACGAGTTCAAACACTGTTTTGAGCAGTGGAAAAATATGTCTCAGTAGGTGTACTGCCTCAAATAGAGAGCATTTCAAAGGGAACTGGAGTTTAAATACACAAGAATAAATACACAAATTTTTATAACTATATTTTCTGGGGTCCTTGCCCACATAGGATATTTCTATCAAGTCATGAAAACATTTATTTACTAGATGAGTCTCTAATAGACTCAAAGGAACCATTATTTTATAAACATCTGTAATCAACCAAATTATTCAGAAAATAACATAAATGCCATTTATTACAGTAATAGTAAATAACTTAGAGTAAAATCATACCTAGTATTTTCCTACTGTTAAGTCAAGATTATAGACATTTACATAGGTTTTAAGAAGCTATAGTATATTATCAAGATGAAATACCACATACACATAAATAAACACAATACCAATTTGACACTAAGAGTAAATTTGTCTAAATAGTTTACAGAGTCTTATTTCTGAATAAGACCTATAAAAGATAGGTTAACCACCACACTGTTTTCTGTGTCCTTATGAGTTTTTGTTTGTGTGTAACCAGAGGGAAGGGAAGGTGGGGAGGCAGTGAAGGGTAAAGGGGCTCAAATACATGGTGACAGAAGATATGACTTCGGGTAGTGGGCACACAATGCAATATACAGATGATTTATCATGGAATTATACACTTGAAACCTACATAATTTTATTAACCAATGTCACCCAATAAACTTAATTTAAAGAAAAGACAGGTTGACTCTGGGAATATTAAATGAACAAATATAGAAAATTTTTGTGACTTGATTTAAAAGAAGTAAATACCTTAGAATTTTACCCCATCTTTTTATAAATCATTTGAGCATATTTAAAATTAGAGAATCTGGAACTATCCATAACAAATGTGAACGTGAAAGATATAGCATTGTTTTCCTTCCTGGTCTATTTTCTAATAATGTAACTTTAAAGCAGTCTACTGGTTACTATTCTTTATGTGTAACTCAAGCAAACAAAATAATAAAGTGATATAGTCCACGGGTAATATTAGTGTGTAGCCTGTAAGAAATTTACACGGACTTTGACTACTCTCAGTCTGAGGAAAATACACATGGATTTTATAGGCTCCTGTGTTCCTCAGGTATTATGTTAGCAGAAGAGGTATACACAATGAATTTATTCAAAGCTTCTTGAAAACATACTCTTTTTATGAAAATCCAGGCAGGGTTTCATTCATATTGTTTAGTTATATGGCAATATTATGAAGAAACAAACTCAGTATGTATGACTTATAAAGTGTTATGAACATATCAGAACATCCTCCTATTAGTCACAGACAATTGCAACATGGTCTCAAAGTTCAGTCTTCGAGTTCTCAAAGCCATGATATTTGGTAATACTAACGCACTATGGTAATAACATATAACTACTATACCACATATTTATCCATGTCTGTTTGACATCCATCTATTTCCATGCCAGTGGATCTCTGTTTTTAACTCTTCTCTTAGGTGCTCTACTTGCACTTATCCTTTTACCTTGGTAGCTCCTATAAATCTATCAAATATCAGACCAATTATCAGCTTCCCAAAATGTTACCTGGTTTTCACTTTCTTCCTATGTGTATAGAAAGCACTCTGTCCTTACCCATAATTGCTATTATTTGCCTATTCACTAACTTGTCCAGTCCACAAGAATGTGAGATCTTTGTTGACATGTTTATACTGTTCATCTTTACACTCACATCATCCTGGCATATATGTGTTAGTTTGTCAAATGCTTGATATTTATGATGTAATAAATGATGTCTAGATGTATAAATAGATGGCAGATATTAGCTCAGTAAAGCTTTACTGGGTAGGTCACATTAATCTGAGTTCTCAACCATATGAAGCAATAATTCATCAGCAGATGTGAAGTAAGAAAGGAGCATTCCAGGACAAGAGAACTATGTGTGTAAAGATAAGGAAGTTTGAGAAAAAGTCTGTCAGAACCATGTCCTGTAAGTTGTTATATACAGTTGGGCAGTAAGTTCAAAGGGAATATGAAAAGAAAGACGTAAAATAGGAAGAATCCAGATCATACAAAGTAGTTACAAGGAAACCAGATATTATTATGAGTTGAATAATATGACGTAAAGGTAAAAGTTTTGAAGTTGACACAAGAAAATGTAGGAATTGGGAAAAGTCTTTTCTGAAATAAGAATACATAATTCTGTTATACAATCAACCTGTTTTAAGATAAGTTGAAGAAAATAAGACTTTTTAAAACGTATTAAACACCCAAATCTAGTCTAGTGCTTCTCTATAATTATATTTTACATGACACGTTCCCTGTAATATGTTTCATGATAAAAAGAAATATCTGGTCAAATATTTTTGAGGGGGAGAAACACTTTTAATATCCTCCTTTCTACATGATTCAGAATCATCTAGTGATTATATGAAAATATGAAGTCCTACATGAAGGAAACCCATTTAACATTTTTAATAAACCTTTTTACCATGATAGCTTTTAGCATGAAAAACCTATTAACAGTCTGCCCAAGCAAGTAGTATTTTATAGAACATCCTCTCCAAAACTAAAATATCGCAAATCAAATTCATATTTGAAGTACTCACCTTATAATTTAAAAAGCAGCAGTTCACTATTATTTGTAGAATATAAAGCTAAGATGTTAAGAAAATGATATAATAGCACCTTAAGGTTGGAAATAATTGCCATTACCATTGTCTTGAAATTTATAATATCATTATTATTTTGCTAATCTGGGACCAGAGAAAATAAAGAGGCACATAAAGGCATACAGTTGTACAAGTACCAGGGACAAAAGGCTAGATGGGAATTTAACTTGAAATGAAAAAGTAGAATATATGTACTTGCTTACGTATGCCAACTATATGATTATCTTTTTAATGAAAAATTCACTAGAGGTATGCTTAACTGAAGCAATCAACAACTTTGCTTTAAATTCTGATGTAACTTTTAAGTAGAAGGAAAGAATGGCCTGATTGTTCTAACTTTGTAATGTAACTAAAAAATCATTTTTAAAATTTTATTTTATTAAGAAAAAGACAAGATATTGGTTGGTAAAGAATCAAGGTACATCCTTTTCGTATTAAGTTCTTCAGTCTTAACTACAGCAAAATTCCAGCAAAACTGAAATTATATTTGACACAACAGATTATAAAGTTTAATATTTATTTTTAGTTGAACAAAATATTCATTATGCTGTCCTAAGATGGTGATAGCCACATCTTAATTTGAAATGCTTCTTATAAATTCAAAGTATTCAATTTTTTTTTCCTCATATTTCCCATTTATAAAAATGAAAATAAGAAAAAAACTCATCTGGCTTAGTTCTTATCATTAAATGTTGCAAGAGAAATAATTTGAACAAGGGCGATGTGAAAATATTTCAGATTAAAACAAATGAGAAATTTAAAAGAATTATATTAACGACTCAGAATTAGAATCAACTACTACATCAGTTTCTTCAATACTGCTAAAAAGAAGAAAATGGTTTGTTTTTACTGCTATTCAACTTTTAACAGAAACAAACTAGTTCCTTCTTCCCTTTTTTCTTTCATCATTTTCTATTTCTTTCATATAGTCTGTTGTTGGAATAAATTTCATTTGCTTTACTAATCATGGATATTATATGGATTGTGTTCTGTCTTAGAACATGAGCCTTTCTATATTTGTAAGTTTCTTGCTAACATGTCACGGAATGTAAAAGCTATGGGACTTGGGGACCTTAATTTAAGCTTGCGGTGCTAAAGACACAGCTGCTCATTTGCATGTAATCATCCCAGCTATTAAAACCTTAGTAAGTAAAAAGTTAAATCCACATCCACTGTTTTTCATTGTATTTAAGTATACAATAGTCAGTATTACATAGTATTAGATTTTTTACCTTGCTAAACACATTTTCAAGAGAAGATAGGTAGTGAAAATATGAATTCACATGAAAATGTAAGTTTTAATACAGATTATGCATGTAAGTGACTTTAAAGAAAATATATTGCCAGAAATTAAAAACACTATGTACAGTTAACTATATTGTATGCTCATTAAAAAATTTATTGTGCAGTAAAGTTCAAATATAAAAAGTTACATTTTTAAAATTAATGTTTTGACAAACTATATAATTTTTCTAGGAAACTCTTAAAAACCTCATCTCACCTTATTTGAAATATGATATGTACAGTGATAACACTGTCTTCAAGTTTTGTGCTATGTAGTTCTTACGATGACATTTTAGAATCACTTAGTTCTATATAAAGTGCCATGTTAAACAATGTTCTTCTAAGCTGTTTCTTCCCCCAATTAAAGATTAATCAAGGATTATAAGTTATATTTCTTACCATGCCTGCTTAGTCTCCCTTAGTGGCCTGTCATCGATGCATAAGAGTCCCTTGTTTCCACACAGGCTCTCTACAACAGACTTTAACTAACTGTTTGTAATTTATTAGTTCTGTAGATTCGATACAAAGTCAGAAGGCTAAGATCAAACTGTGGGAATGAACAACATGATGGTAAGTGCTAGACTGATATTTAGAACTTATTCCTTAATATAAGAGGTGCTTTAAAATCCTTAAGAAAAAGTCCTGTCTGGTGTGGCTCAGTAGGTTGAGTGCCGGCCTGCAAACCAAAAGGTCACCGGTTGATTCCCATTCAGGACACTTGTCTGGGTTGTGGGCCAGGTCACCAGCTGGGGGTGTGTGAAAGGCAACCAATTGATGTTTCTCTCCTACATCAATGTTTCTCTCCCATTCTCCCTCTCTTCCCCACTCTCTAAAAATAAATAAATAAAAATTTAAAATCCTTAAGACAAAAATAAGCATTAACCAGAAAAAAAAAAGACCATTCACTCTCCTGTACACACACACACACACAGTTACATATACCCACACACACCCTCATGTCTTGATAACACCAAAGAAAGAAAGGGAAGCCAAAGGAAGAAAAGGAGTGAGGAAAGATTGACTTACTAATCAAATATACAAATTCAAGTTCACTGTATTCAAAAAAGCAAATCAAACAATAATCACATATCACTATCTAGTTCTGATTGGCAAATAATTTAAAGGAGTGGCATGGATACATAGGCATGGGTACTCCAGTATAATCCTGCTAGATGTATACAGGGTGACACACACCACACGTTCTGAGGGCAATTTAGCAACAAATTTCAAAAGTATTAGGACCCAGTAATCTCATTTTTATAAAACATATGAAATCCACATGAAACTATTAGAAATGTGTACAGATGCAAATATTGAATTGTTCATGACAGCATCTTTTTTCTCAAATGGCAAAAAAATTAATTAAACTTAAGGTTTAACAAGGTCAGTAAAATAAATTGTGATTCCTCATTATAAAAATAATTAAATTTATGACGAAGAGCTTTCTTTACTAGAATGAAAAGAGGTTTATAATAAATTAAATGAAAAAAAAATCAGATAACACAATAACAGGGACAAACCAAAAACATGGAGTGCCTTGAGCATATTTGGTACCCCTTGAATAACATGTTTTAAATAGTTCTTCAATTTTTAGTAAGATTAAATCTCTCTTTATATTCAAATTAAGATATTTTATAAAATGAAATTTTCTGAACCAGAATTTTTGGAAGGCATATGAGCCATTTATAATCTAGGTTAACTGTAAGTTACTCATTACTTATAAACAGCAGTATAGTGTGCATTACTCACTTTGTAGAATTTCAGTTGACTTTTCTAATATCAGGTGACTGTCAACTACCTACCTCATGGTCCACAATACAATTTATAACTATACTATTCAGCTTATATGTGGGCATCACAAAAATATTCAACAGATTTTATTTCCACGAGATAGGTACTATACCAGTGGTAGTGGGACTATACATTTTTAACATTATTTATACATGCATATGAAAGCCTGAATTAACAAGAAACACTTTTTCAATATTTTCAGTGAAATTTGCATATTAAACAGATATATAAACATCTTGTCTCAAAATCTTAGAAGGCTATTTTATTGAACCAGAGTTTATAAAAAATTCCTGAGTAACAACGATGGCCATCTTGTGAAAGCAGGTCCTATCATGTGCACCTTTTACTCTGGTACTACATTATGCTTTTGTAAAATCCCACCCATGCTGTTCATTATTTGTTCAATTATTTCATTTCCCTTAATAAGGGCAGTGACTTTGTGTGACTTTTTACTGCCACATCTCAGCACTTTGAAGTATGTCGTATACATAGTGTGTCCAATAAATAACTGTTGAATTTACAAATGACAATGAATGGAATACAAAAAATAAAAACAGCATCCCAAATTCACAGGAAACACAAGTTAGTTCAAATTCTTAGGCAGCAAACAGATGCAAGGGATCTTCCTAGAACAAGACAGGGTAGTTCCTTGAAACATGTAGGAAAAGAAAAGGGTATTAATTCCTGCATCATCCCTTCCTCCACTTGTGCTAAGCAGTAAAAAAAAGTGGACTTCTGATCAGAAGGTGGTATAGCAGTGACTATTGAAATTTTGGCTTGAAAATCAGGGATGTGCTTTACTAGACATACTCAAAAAAGATGACTGCAAGCATACTGAAGAAAGGTCTGTAGTAAATCCTACTCTGATAGGCTAATGGGCAAGCTCATATATAAAGATAAGAAGAGAACCAAGACATCATTATGCATTTGAGGAAAATAACAACAGCTGAACACTGTTTATTTAAACCATATATGAGTTATGAATGCTCTGAACAGTTAAGTGACCATTCTTTAATTCACATCTACCAAGCAAAATCTAGTAAAAAATATAAGATATACTTATATATATATGTATAAAAAAAAGAATGAAATAAACTGCATACCAAATTTTAAAAGTAGCTATCTCTGAACAGTATGACTTAGTCTAATTATTTTTTCTCAACTGCACTTAAAATTTTTCCTATAATATTCATGTATCCTTGAAATTCATAACAGAAAAGACACCACTGTAGGTAATTTAAACATAGTATTTTAGTCACATTACTCCATTTTATAATTTGTAATTCACTTAGAAAACCGGACTCAAGGACTCCAGTTTAAACAGCCTTTCAAAAAATCTCATTTTCCTTACTTTATTTGTATTAAAACATATAAAAATTGGACATTCTGTATTAAATACTCTAAAAGTCAGTTGTAAATAAGATGCTCATCTAAAACATACTGGCTCAAGTAATCAAAGAATATTAATAAACATTAATCAAAGCATTATCTGATAAAAATAGGTTCAAGTAGATGGAAGATAATATTTAAAATACAGTAATTACAGACTTCTAATAAATGTCGTTATTTATCACCTGATACAAAACATACCTCATTCTTAGAAATCTTATTCTCAAGCCAGTGCTGTGTTACCAATACCTGAATCAACTTTACACATTTTTTTTAGCCCGAAATATCCTTGTAGATTAAGAGTTTATAGAACTTTTGAATGAGGATAGGTATCCTTACAGAGCATAAATTTGCTCCAGTAGGCCGTAAGAGACTTGGGAAAAAATTTGCATTAAGAAATTCAAGAACTTTTCATCATTAATCAAAGAAAGGACATATTGCTGGATTTAAATCATAGTCCTCTAGTCCTCATTGATTAAAAAATCAAATCTTGAGGAGTGCTGACCTTAAACCTAAATAGCTTCTGCAGATAGAGGAACTGTTGACACGTATTTGGTATCAGATAATTGATGCCAAGTAAAATTAAAATCTGAAATAAGTTTTTAATCATTATTAGTTATCTGAAGTTTCTGAATTTTATTTTCATACTAGATTTATATAAAAAGATTTCTTGAAATGTTATAAAAAGCAAGATTATATGTTAGTGATTTGGGATGCCTTCGATTTTTAAGGTAATGTTGCAATCAATCTCCCAACTAGTAGTTCACAATTTCTTAACCGAAGAGCAATCCTGGTTATGTGCTAAAAAAAACACCATAAGGGATGTGAAATTTCTTAAGTATTGATTTATTTTAAGTTACATTTGTTTTATATAACCAAGAACTTAGCACAATTTCCAAATTTTATGGAATCTACTTAATTAACAGTCAGATAATGGGCGCACTTATTTAATTGGGATGATTGCAAAAGAATACCTCAGTGGAATACATTATATTAACTTGAAAAAAATAGGTTAATGCCAAAGCTAGGCTCTAAGTGGCATGCCTGATGATTTCTACAAATCTTGTCACAGTGGTTAATAGATCTGAATTGATAAATGAAGCATGTTTCTTACTAGGCAGCCTTTTGCTCATGTTAGCCTGCTACTTTTTATAGTACTGTGTCTAAAGAAAGCTATCTCAGCTTGATTCAAATTTTTAGTGTTTCTTACGAAGTTGTCCAAAAATGATTTTGAAAGTAGTAAGTAAAATAACAGATGTTACAAAATGTTTCATTAATCAATCAATATACATCATAATTATTATTGAATTTCATGAATTCTATCCTTAGGGAACATTTTTAAATAGCACTGGTTCACTCAATACTAAAACTACTATGTTCTTTGATTTGTCAGATCCAACCAGTATTCTAAATAATCATACAGCAGATTCAGCAATAGAATATTGTTTGCTGGTTTTTCATTATACTACAGCCACATATTCATCATGCTAATGTCTACACTATAACATCCAAAAACAAAAACGAAACGTAAGTGTACTTTTGATACAGTAACCCCTCTCTATATTGCGGTTCACTTATCGTGGCTTCACTGTATCGCAGGATTTTTTAAAATATTATATTTAATTATTTATCGCAGATCTTTCACTATATCTTGGGATTTTGCAGTACTGTATATGTATGTTGTTAAAGTTCGTAGGTTTAAGACTGTAGAATATGTTTAAGAACATAAGTAGTGTTTATAAAAGTGTGGAAAAGTGTAATAAGGGAGTGGAAAAGGTTAATAAGTGACTGGGAACGGTTTACTGTATAAGTGTTTGGGAAGGGTTTATAAAGCCTTAAAATATATATACGTAAATACTAAAATAAATGTACGGTTCCTATTTCACAGATTTTCACGTATTGCGGGGGGAGAGGTCTAGAACGTAATACCTGTGGTAAGTGTGGGAATACTGTACTTTATAATAACAACTTTACACATTAAAAACACCACACAAAATATCTATGATGAAAACCCGTTCTAGCCCTGATGCTGTGAGTCAGTTGCTCCACCAAACTGCAAACCAAAGGGTCATCAGTTCAATTCCTGCTCAGGGCACATGCCTGGGTTGTGGCCCAGTCCCTGGCAGGGTGCTTGTGAAAGGCAATCAATCTGTTTCTCTCACACATTGATGTTTCTCTCCCTCTCATTCTCCCCACCCTTTCCCTCTCTCTAAGAATAAATTTTAAAAAAGAAAGAAAATTCTCTCCTTTGATGAATAAATTAAGCTACTGAAAAGGATGAAATATTGCCCTAAACAAGGCTATGTCTTTAGCAAACAGAAGGAAAAAAAAAGCTTCTACTAAGGTAAGTGATGTCTAATTTATTGTATTCCTTACAAACAATGATATTGGGGAATTCAGTTGCTTTTGGATACAGTAATAGATGTTCATATTACCTTAATTAATAACTAGTTAATTATAACTAATATGGCATTAACTGCAAAAGATAAGGGTGTTCGTTTCTTTCCTAAAGATGACTAAAGCGTGCCTTTATTAACATTTTTCTAAAAATACTTTATTTTTATTGAGCATAAAGTAAAATGTTCTTAAGGACTTAGTATATATTTTTTCTAAGTATTTTAAGAAAAAGTTTTTTCTTCCTTGAAAGTCAGAGTGGTATGTTCTTTATTTCAGTGTCTTATGAAGAAATAAAGAAGAAACTTGGGTTAAAGTCATCAGTTTCCATAAATATTCATGATAATGTGAAACGATTTGTAGTTAAGAAGTCTCTGATTATTGACTTAATCTAAGAAAACAACAATCCTATATCCTACCTGTGTTTGATAAGTACCAATATTCAACCAACAGAAATTTTAAAAACACACAATTTATAAGCACAAATACAAAAGTAATTTAATCCTCTTTTACCTGTGTCTATTATTCACACTTCAGCAAACTTCATATTTTCATACCATATATTATGCACACTAAGTACATTCAATATGATGGAAAGAACTGCCATTGAGATGATGAAAATTACAAGGCAGCAAAAGACTAGTTGGGTATTCAGTGCCTAAAAATCATCTATGTGTATTATATACAATAAAGAAGAATTCCAAGGGAATAATTTAATGAACAAGTAAATGGAATTACTTAATTTTTAAATCATCTTTAAATTTAAAAAACTGAATCTTAACTTTTAAAATAAAGAGCAAAAGTTACAGAAGTACATATGTTTAAAGATATGGAAGCTGTCTACAGTAGCAAACAGAATATTATGAACTGTGGATTACTATTAAACAGAATTAAATTGAACGTGTGACAAAGATGATATAATTTAGAGGTTGTTCTATAACTTTTATTCAATAAAAATACATCAAATATTTTTATTTTTAACAATGCTATGAAAAAGATTTTCTTCCTCTCTCCTTTCCTTCCTTCCTTTCATTCATCCTTGCTTTCAGATGTTCAGAAATGTTGACTAAATACCTACTATGCCTAAGGCATTGTGCTTGCTGCTATAAATAAATACAGTAGGAAAGAATTTGATAAAGACGTCTCCAGAAAGGATTCATACAGAATATGGCATTAAATTTGGCTGGGTCTTAAAAGATAAGTTTTAGATACTTACAGATATACTTTAAGAGCATTGCAGGCAGAGAGCCTCAAACACTACATTGAAAACTCTGAATTTAGAGCAGGCATGAAATATATTTTAGCAAAGTTGTTCAAATTTTGGTTTTACTCTCTTTAGATATGTCATAATTTACAAAGCAGAAAAATATGTGTCTTTAGCTCTTATAAGTAAACTCTATTTAAAGAGGCACAAAATATACTATCTACTCCCAATTTACATGCTATAGAGAAGAGAATCAATTAAATTTATAAGTATAATTATCTCATGTTAAATACAAAATGATTAATACTTTCACCTTTCAGGCTACTTTTACCTAGAACTAATTTTCAAAAATATTAAAGATACTTTTTATATGTCTGTTATTTAATGTATTGTCTACTAGCCAGTAACGTTGACTGGTTTTAACATCTAGAAAGTATATACAAGGCTAAACATTACAGATTGGCCTAAACTTTCCATCTTTAAAACAAATAGAGGGTACTGGGAACTTTACATAATGCTTTGTAGAACTTTGCCTTCCTTCTACATTTTAACGATTAACAGAAAATGATCCTAAAATGCTCTTATAATAATGATTCAGCATTCAGTAAGAAGAACATGTTACTTTTATGTTTTAAAACATAATAGGTTAAAAATTGCTTCTGGTAAAGTCTAATAAAGGATATTCAATTTAAAGATTTTATTTAGGGTAATTTGTTGGAAAAATCACACAAAGTGAGTTATTTTCTAGTAATAAGAAGGTATTTAAAAAGTCCTAATGCTACAATTGCCATTAAGTTTAATTCTGTGAAATGAAAAGGGACACACATGATTAATCAACTGGCAATACATTTTTTAAATTATTAACATATTATAATGAGGAATCTGATTTTAAAAATCATCTGGAAGCATGCATGAGAAAACTTGTTGTCATGGGAACAGCCAGCGTAAATGGCAATAAATCCAAAAGAAAATGCCAGTGCTTCTGAACAATGCATGAACACAAAATATTGCTTGTGAAATAAAACAACACAATGAAAGAGATGTATAAGGTTATGTAAAATGTTTTAAAATTTTCAATTCCCTTCTGCTAATTTTACTTTATAACATGTCAAGTAAAAATACTGATAAATACTAGTACTGAAACTAATAAAAAGTATTCTCAATCAAACATTAATTAGAGAACTGGAAGTGACACTATTATTAAAACTACACATACACAAGTTCTGTGCTTAATAACTTCAAACTCAAAACTATTCGATTGTTCCTATAATACTAAAATATAAATTATACTTAATATATAAGGTCTGTCCAGAGGTATCCAGCCATTTAAAATGAAAAAGAGACATTTACTGAAGAAGACACAGGAAACATTGTACATAGGTCAATGACGCCTCAGTCCCCTTCAAAGTACACACCTTGGGACCTCACACATTTCTCCTAATTGTCATCAGCTGGCCTGTCATATTTTACTGAATCTCATTGACGGTCTGAAATCTCTCCCCTTTCACAGGTGATTTTAGTTGAGAAAAGCCAGAAGTCACAGGACACCAAATCTAGGCTGTAGGGGGACTGAGTCACCTTGGTGATTTGATGTTTCGCAAAAAAACTCTGCATGAGATGTCATGCATAAGCGGGTGTTATTGTGATCAAGCTGCCAATCACCAGCTGCCCGTAGCTGAGGCCTTCTGAATCATCTGTAGTTTCCGCAGAGTGCAGTTCAAGTTTAATGCAAAATTTGAGGCAGAATCATTGCTCTTACTTGCTCAATCATTTTGAATGCAATGGCAACACAGTACACATGCTCACTCAATTTCCACACAGTTCACACGCTCATTCAATGGCATCTACTGCCCCCGCTGACAAGGACTGTGAAGTCGTCGTCATTGTTCATACATGTGCATTCCAGTCCACTCCTGGGCTGCCAGGTAACATCGATGTTGTGCAAACCATTCTTGTTATATTAACAATGGCTAGACTTCTTCCGGACAGACCTCGTATACACAATAGATAGCATTTACAAGTAGTAAATGTTTTGGAAGAGGTAATGTCCATTACTAAAATAGTATAATATGATATTGTTGCACTGCTTTTAGCTAATAGTCTAATAATTTATTAATGTAATATTTAATAGAATTAAAATGTTTAAAAGAGCTCTAGATTAATATTAATGTCATCTATTTAAAAAAAGCAAAATAGGTTTAAATTTGAAAATTCATAAAATCAGGATAAGTTAAACATTAAATAACTAACCAAATTATATTATAACAAAATCATATGGTTAAAAATTTGTGTCATCAATTTAAGTACAGGCCACAATATAAAGAAATGATCCTCAAATTACCTGCATTTTTTTCAATAACAAGAAATAAACAATAGCTTCATATACCCACTCTATTAAATAGAGCATAATATCCATGAGGAACAGAACAGATCTACCTGTTCACAGTTATGGGAAATGTGCATTCTCACAGATTAACATATTATGTACTTGTGTTAAATAAAAGAATGTAATTCTCCAATAGACAAGCATAAGCTTAATATAATGGGTTAAAATGTTAAAAATATGACTATATATTTATAAACAAAGTTCAATATTCCTTTTTTCATGGGTGTGTTTTAAAAATTTAAGATATATAGTTATGATATTCTACTTTTTAAAATTACCCATGTACTAACATACATTAATGTGTTAAAATAGAAATAATATAATTTGTAGAAATTTATGAATGTAAGAAGGGAAATGTGTAGACTTCATAAAGGATTTCAAGAAACAGCCATGATCCGTTTTCCTTAACAGATAGATTGGCGATTATTGTCATAGAAAAGTAAATAGTAATTTAACCCTTAATAATAATTGTAACACTTGTTCTTATTTCATCATTTATTCTTTATAATGCTTTCTAATATAAAACGAATGAGTGTCTAGGATCTCCTATTTTTGCAAAAATGTATAATATTCACAATAGAAGTATAAATAAATACATACTAATAACTCAACTTTATAGAAATTAGTAACATTAAAGTTTGCATGCCAAGCTTTGAGTGCAGTCATTTGTTAGATAACAACTTATCTGGAGTCTCTGTTTACATATGTGCAAACACATAGCACTGTCATTCTTCTTCACCTCAGTCATGCTGGTGGATGTACAGTGGTCATATTATTTTTTTAACTTGCATTTCCCTGATAACTAATGTGAGGTATTTATTGGTCTCAGGATATTCTCTTTTGTGAATTCTTGTTCAATTGTTTGGCCCATTTTTATATTGGGCTACAACTTTTCCTTATTGATTTAAAACCATTCAATGCATATTCTAAATTTAAGTCCTCATCAGATAAATGTATTGCAAAAATATGTTCTCATTTTGTGTCTTCTGTTTACTCTCTGTTAATGGTGCCTACTGATGAACGGAAGTTCTTAATTTTCATGGTCTAATTTATCATTTGTTCCCTTTATGATTAGAGCTGATATCCCACTTCGGAAACATTTGCTTACTTTAAGGTAAAAAAGATGTTCTCCTTTTTTCCCAACAACTTCTGACCATTAACATTCATATCTGCAGTTTATCTGTGACTGATTTTTGACAGTGATGTGAGTTAGGATGATTTTCCATTTGGCTATCCAGTTAACCCAGACTGTATTTTCATAACTGCTCTACAGGGTCATCTTCATCATTAATAAACTCACTGTATACAACTGGGTTTGCACCTGTTCTCTTTGTTGAACAGTTTTTTCTATCTCATTGATCTACTTGCCTATCCCTGCAGCGATACCACACAGTCTTATATTGGGCAGTGGAAGTCATCTTCTAGCTGTTTGTCTTTAATTACGTTTAAAAAAAATGAACAGCACATCATTTTCCTGGTCAGGGTCCTCACACATTTAGGATAAAATCCAAACTCTTTATTAGGGCTTACAATGCTCTTTCTTCTCTGGTTGCTCTACTTTGACTTTTTCTCCTAAAACCCTGCCCTTGCTCTGTAGGCTGCAGCTACATTGTTCTTGAAATTTCCTACCTAGCTTTTTTTGCTACAAAGTTTTTCCCCAAACACCACCATCTTACATGGCTTACTTCACTACAAATATCACTGTCTTTGTTGACAGGCTATCTATAAAACGGCCTTCTTCTCTAGAAATAATGTCAGTAATTTAGTCGTTTATTAGTTTTATTGGCCACAAGCTTCACAGGAGCAGTGATTTTTATAGGTCCTGTTTTATTGTTTTATTTCAAGTACCTAGGAATATAATAAGTGCTCATTAAATATAGGCTGAATTTAGTATTAAGAGAGGCTGTATAATATAGTTAAAAGAACACAGAATTATGAATTGGGAAAACTAAATGGAATATATACCTTAGAGTGCTAATTAGGACAATTTAACAATTTTATTAATGTTATAAATATCAATGTTACTGCTTGTCACTTTATAGATAAAAGTGAAACACTAATTTTACCACAGATAACACTGGGCATGTTAAAGAGCTGAAGGTTTAACTTTTTAAAAAGTAATTTGACACTATAAGTTAAGAGTTTTAAGTTTTCATATTATTTGGCACAATAATCCTTTTCAGATATTTATACAAAGAAATAATCAGACATGTAAATATTTATGGGTAAAAGAGTTCATAAACATTGTAAAAAAATACTTATAGCAACTTTAACTTTCAACAATAGCTGCAAAACTATGTTTGTTAGGATATTATGCAGCTTATAGTGTGAATTAAAAAATGACAATTTCCTATGAAAAATCACAATTGTTCAGAAGAAAAGAATAAAGAGACAGAAAATTTTTGATTAACAAGAAAACAGTTAAAACTTTACCAGTATTTGTGTTGAGTTTATGAAAACTTTTATTTTCCTTTCTACAGGTCTCTACATTGTTCATATTTTCTTTGAATAAGGATACTTAGAAATACTTACAATAATTATGGTAAAACCATTTTAGAAGTAATTGCTATTATTTTTATAAATTAGATCACAGATGTCATCTTATTTTATACATCTATCTTTTATTAACCACCTCTCTTACCACTTTATGACAAAATACTTGAAATTTCACTAGACTTATTGCTTTAAAACATATATATTGGTATAAAGATTAAAGCTCATCTTTTAATTTATTTGGAAATAAGAAATTATTGCTAAGACTTCTCATTTGTAAAACATTAGTACTAGATTACATAATTTTTTACGTTTGCTCAAAAATCTAACATTCTAACCCTGGCTGGTGTGGCTTAGTTGGTTGGAGCATCATCTGGGGCTGAGGGTCTCAGGTTTGATTCCTGGTCAGGGCACGTGTCTAGATTGCAGGTTCATTCCTGCTGGAGGCACCGCAAGAGGCGGCCAATAGATGTTTCTCTCCTTCTCTCTCCTTCCCTTTCCCTCTCGCTAAAATCAGTGAGCATGTCCTCAGGTGAGAATTAAAAAAAAGAAAGAACATCCAACATTTTATATAATGTTCTATGGGATATCAATGGAAAGAAATACATACTTTCAATACTAAAATAATTATCAGAATTTTGCAATAGGTTAACTAACACACATATAAAAAATCTTCCCTTTTACGATATTGTATTATTTCATACCTAAATGATTTAATTCTTTTCATGTTAATTTAATATTTTAAAAATATATTAAAAACATATTTCATCCAACAGTTTTATAATATAAAATTTTAAAAAGTAAAATATATTGTCAATGCCCAAGTAATCAGATAAGAATTTTTAGTTATATTTACAGATGAAACAATCATATTACAATCTGTGAACTAACCTCTAAGATTCTGAAGGATATTCGGAGACAGCATGAGCAAAGGCAGATTTATGTATAGAGCAAGTGAGGATAAACAATGAGAAAATCATCATGGTAGTATCAAATGTTGTGCGTTAGTGAATAAATAGGACAAATTAAGTAAGGATAGTTGGAACAGGGCCAGATTATAAAGGGTTTTGAAATTCAGACAAAGGATTCGTGATTTGATATATTAGTTCTTAGATAAATGATTCCTTTCAAGTTTGTTTTAGAAATTTTAAACCTTAACACATATGCAGAAGGATTAGGAAAAATGAGGTAAAATACTTGAAGGAGAATAAGGAGTCATAAGTAACTCCTAAAAAGATGAACTACAATAAACTGGGTCTTGCTGATATGTACTTTGAGTTGTTTTTCTGGTGGTGGTATTGGATTTGCATGACTCAATTTCTCTTTCCTGGATTCCTTGTGAATAATGAGATGTACTGGTAAAACCATAGCCAGATGAGGGAATCATCCTATGACTGGAATAAACAAAACTTATATGACCTTGTAATGACCTGATAATTAGCCGGAAAATAACATAAGAATATATATTACAGAACTGCAGAAGGGGAAATGTTTTTCTTAGCTAATATTCTCATCACTATAACCATGAAAAAAAATTAAGAGTACATAATGCATGAACTGATGAATGGGTAAAATTTCTCTTTGTATACATATGTAATCAACTCTCATTATTTGCTGTAGTTATGGTTTATAGTCAAAACTGATCTAGAACTCCTACGGCAAATAAAGGTTTAGGTTCCTGCGAGCCTCTGTTCACATTTTCGTCAATCTTCAATATATAACCTTGTTTTTTCTGGGTTTCTTTTTAGGGACACCTTATTCAATATACATTGTTCATTATTCATTAACATTGAACTTACAGTCAATGACCCTATGAAGTCATGTTTAAATAAAGATTACCTAACACATCTATTTTCTCTGTAAAGCACAACACTGCCTTCTTGCACTTAGAACACTCAATAGCCTAGACCAACGATTTTCAACTGGTGTGCTGCAATTTTTAAAACACGCAACACCTATTTAGTCAGGGGCACAAAACTCTTTTCCCTTATACTGTAATAAAAAATGACAACAGCTAACATAACAATAGCTGTCCAGTGTAAATGAATAAAAATTAAGCCTATATTTCTGTCAGATTAGCAAAGAATGTATTTTTTGGTGTGCTGCAGAATTTTAGTAATTAATTTGTACGTGTCATAAGATGAAAAAGGTTAAAAATTGCCAGCTTAAGTGGAACTTCGGCACTATGCTTGAGGGCCATATTAAACAACAAAATTGTCAACAAAAAGCACAAAAATGTGGGAAGTGTGGCACTGAGATGCAAAAAAGTACACTCATTCACAGGGTGAGAGCTGAAACAAAAGGCAAAGCATTGCCTTGTTTGACCTAAGTACTGAACGACTGTGCCAGGTGACTCAAAGTTTTCACCACTCCACACAAGTCTGCAAATGATATTGAATGCCCTGTGAGTACTGATATTAGGCTTATAAATAAATATTAACAGGTGGGGAAATCAGCATCATGAATCCATGAATAATGAGGATTGAGTGTTTTTAATGGAATGAGACTATATGACCTGAATTTAACTCCCATTCATTAAATAATTAGATACATAATCAGGAGCAAGACAATTTTTTTTTTCATTTGAAAAACTGAAAGGCTCTCCATGTTTATTTCTTTTGACTTTTCCAGCTCAAACATTGTATAATTCCATGGTGTACAACTTACGATTTCCTATGATGAGATTTTCAAATAGGCTTTGACAATATCATTGTTAGAGCTCTCTGGTATCTTACCCTAAAATCTAACATTCGATTTTGTAAATTTTATGCATATCAGAAAAACAAACTGAAGATAGTTTGGTCCCAAAGTAGTTCTGATGAAAGTAGCCAAGGATACTAATTTTCCAAATACTAGGATTTTAAAATCAATGCCTATGTTACACAGCTCAGTGTGGATATTTTAGGTCACAAGCTGAAAAATGTGTCAAGAAAAAGAGACATGCCTTCTAAATTCCCCAGCAGAATTAGCTTGAAGCTGCCAAGTTTGTATATTGCTTGCCTTCCAATCAATTTACTAAACATGTTATTCTAACATATATAAAAAACTATAAATTATCCATAAGCTCAAATATTAGCAAAATAAGTATAAATTTAAAAATATATTAAAAATTAAAAATGTCATGAACTACTTCTCACAAAAATGTTTTCCTTTGGACAGAGTATTTGGTTCTGTTTGTTTCCATTAATTGGTATAAAGAGAACAAGTACATGGTGTTTTCCCCTGTAAATCAGATTTGTCTTTGTTTTAGTTTTAAGTAGTCAATGTTTGCATAAATATTCCACTACTATGAGTTTTCTTTTTATGTACATACAACGGAAATATTTATCAAAACAACCTACTAAGTGAAAGTATGCATGTTAGAGCAGCAGTTGGCAAACTTTTTCTGTAATGCATTAGAAAGTAAATTTTTAGCTGGGTAAACCAAGAGGTAAAATTAAGGATATCATGTAGGTATTACAGCACAAAAGAGAAAACATATATCCACAATTTTGTATTGATGAAATTCAAATTATACTCATTGGATTAGTACTATCAATAACACAGCAACAACAGAGAACACCCATATCTACAAACGAAAATAACAAAATTCTTTTTAGGAAGGAAGGGAATCAACACTTTTCTTAATTAGAGTTCAAGGTCAGCATTCCTATCATATCAATTGTAAATGTTCATCTGCTAATGTCAATCTAGAATGAGATTTTACATATTTTGGTTTTGAAAATGAAATGTCTTTTCTCCCAGCTAGGTGCTGCCAAATACTTACAGCAATCCAGGAGCATATGATATTTGGGGGGCACAGCAATTACTGAGGAAGCATTTTAGAATTATAATATATTTTATCTTAAAATTTGCTTTTAGCATGTCATTACATTACAGTTTATTCATTGCCGATTGGAGATTAGGTGGAAGCTACTCAATGCATAGTTAAATAGCTTTTAAAATATGGAAATCTTTGCATTACATTAAGGTCTAAAAAGTGCTGCAAGAACTATAGTTTGAACACAGAAAATATATCTGCTGCAAATCTGTGTGAGAATAGAGATCACAATTCTTATTTTAATTGTTGACAGTAAAGGACATATATACTTGTGATTCAAAAACTTAGTTGTAGAAATTAATTTACTGCAATATAAGTTTTGCACTTAAGTGGTTTGCCCTGTAATTTTGGGTTGACTTCATTACAAACACGAACAAGTGTACAGCAAAAGTTAATTTTCAAAGCTCTTTGAAAAATGTCAACCTTAATCTGAACTCAATAAATTGTAATAAATTTTATCACTGCTGACTTATCAAACTGTTGTGTGATAGGACAACTCAGGCTATTCACCTTTTAGTTCTGCCAAAATTTCATAGAAATGACCATTTTTAAGTCTACTAGAGGGAATGAAGTTTACTGTTAAAACTACTGGCTCAATAACAAATGACTAATTCAAACTATATTCTGCAAGATATTTTCTGATTTAACATATACAACGAATAACCATAGGTTTTCAACACCTTATATTTTCACAAGCTTGTAAATTTGTGCAACTAAGTATTTCTGTCACACATATATTTTTACCACCATCAGTCATAACTCATCTTAGCAGATGCTACTTCAAGTTGTTACAAATTCATGTTTTCTCAATTTCTTTGAAAGTACTCTCACTTGTACTGTAGTTTTCCAATAGACATTATTCATCAATTACATTATCCCTTGAATAAACAACTGGAATTCATTCAAAGTTTATTTTCTCCCAACAAGTTTTCATTTATTCACCATTGGAAAATGACTAACAAATTAGATACAGAAACTTACTTTGGCTGCAGCCTTATTTCATTTTTTATTTTTGTGAATGAAATATTGCATTTAAAATTTTTAGATCATTTTTTCCTTATGTGTTGGGAATGCTGTGATGAATTTATAATCTGGTAAGCTGGCATTTTTTCTTTTAGCAGAGCATGATAACACAATGGTATTGTGTTATTGCTCCACTTAATTTATAATAAAATAATCGACAAGCCATGTGCTTGAAAAACACACATTTAAAGTTCACATAGCTTTAACATGTCACATGTTTTGACATGATGCATACATATTAGTAGTAACAAATAAATAAAATGTCGTGGTGCAGCAAATACTGTCAAGTTATTACACTGTCACTATGATTTGCAGTGCACTGAGAAACAGTGAAAAGTAATGAGAGTGCCATATGTGGACTATGTTGCAACTACTCAACTGCCACTGTCGTGCAGAAACAGCCAAAGACAATGTAACATGGTTGTGTTATAATAAATTTTATGGAAAACATTAAAACTTGAATTTTATATAATTTTTTTCTTGAAATACCATTCTTTAAAAAAATTATTTCCAACCATTTAAGATTTGAAACCATTTTTAGCTTATAGGTTGGGTAAAGAAGGGAGCGGGCAAGATATGACTCATAGACTGAAGCCCACCAATCCTTGTATTCATGTGAAAGTAAAACAGAGGGCCCTCAAAATACCAAGGAGACTTTCTAAAATCTAGTAACCTCAGTTTAACTAGTTAGAACATGTGGAAAGCCGTCTGTGAATCTGTTGCCTGCAGGATAAAATATCTTCGGAAAAATAAGACCAATTATTTCTTGAATGGTGACGTTAAGCCACAACTGCAGGAAAACCTTCACCTACATGCTGGTGTCAACAAAAAGGTTTTATTATGAGTCCAGATGAACCAACATAAATCCATCATAAAAATGAGTCAATGGACATGTACCACTAAGGTTTCACTCAATATTAATATTAATTACACTCAATATTAAAAACATCACATATTTTTCATCTGTCAAACCACAGGAAGATGCATAGGACCTTCTTTAATCAGTTTACCAAAGCAGCCAACATGACTTCTAGCAGTCATATGTCATCTTCTGGAGTAATAAAAAAGAAAATCCAAGAATACCCAATAAGTTCTTCAAGGTGTGTTTGGAATTTCTTCCCACGTTACACGTGAAGAAATTATTGAAGTGAAAAGTTTTCTTTAACGTCATTTTGCATATATGGTAGAGCCAAGGAGATACTCAATTGCTTAAGTCAAATAATTATTGCATAAAAGGCAAAGATTTGAATTTAGAAGAAATATTTTTTAAAAACCATAAGAAAAAGAAATATCAATATTTTATAGTGTACAAGGATACTCAACCTGAATAGGACATAAGTAATTTGTTACCTGAACTATGCAAAACATAATTAACTGCAATTAGTCCCATGTGTACTTGAAACCATAATGCAGAAATAACACCAAAAAAATAATCTCACACATTTTAGGAAAGATAAATATTTACATGAGTAAACATATACACTTGATTTCAAAGTAACAAATTCCAATTCTAAGAATCAAGACCTGCTAAATTTTGTTAAAAATTTCAATTCTGTCACCAAAATATATCTGTCCAGTGCTATGTAATGCGAAAAACATCTGTCTGTTTTACATTAGCAATTATTGTACTTTTATTACCAGCCAACTTATTTTGTGTTGGATGTCTCAGTTGCAAACAATAAAAACAAATTTGGTCAATTCCTACAGGAGATGTTTTCTATGGTCAACAAATAACTTTTCTAACTTTTCTTTCATTTCCAATGGAAAAAGGAAGTTTCTTTAGGCATTTACTGCCTTATTTTAAGACTCAAATGCCTGATTACTATGTTTACAATGAAGAAAAAAATTCAGGAAAGAACCTGTAACAATGTTTATAAAAACACCTCTCCTCCTAACACACTATGCTAAATGACTCTGAAAGACTTCATGTAACAGTTCCACACCTAATAGCTATCTGTGAAGTTATTAGAAAATGAAATCACATTCTCCTATCAGAGTATTATTCCTGCTTACAAAAGATGCACATTTTCCTCATCCTTCTCACACTACCTTAATGATCTGCATTTATCAAGAACTATATAGCCGATGAACAATCACCTGCGATCAAAGTATGAGAGCTAATTCACAAAATTATATCTCATAGATACCAACACAAATCATTAATGGAAATATATATTTAAAACAATTAGGAAATTTTCTTGTTAATAACTAGTCTCATGGACTTCCATTTTAGTGACTTAATTTTTTTTTTTTATTACTGGACTAATATGCACTAGGCAACCTCTTTATATTCAAGAGGTCTAATCTAAAGCTCTCTCTCAGGTCATTATAGTTTGTTCCTCTTACAAGACTCAACCTTCTTATCTCTTAAATCAGTCTCCTTTATTGTTTCTCCAGCATTTTCATCTCCACTCTTTTTCTGCTCTCCTGGCCATAAAAATTTTTTAATATATTTGTTTTCGGGGGATTCAGAATTCATGGAAGTGTTATGGACTATATAACTATATTTCACTTGAAATTCAAAAATCCAAAATGTAATTTAAAAGGTTTAAATTATAAGACAATATTCTCTCCACTTGGTAATTTTAGTTTATATTATATTATAATATAATATTGCAAATATTATACAATTCACACTTTATTTTTCTATCATTTGTTCTTTAAGTTAAAGGTCAATTTTTTAAAAACTGCTTGCTGTCTAATTTATTATATCCTGAATGGAAATTCTCTCAGTATTCTAATAAGTGAGAGATTAAACTCTTTGAGAATATTGAGAAATCAACCCAAATGTGCTCAGTAAACAACTCAAATTTGAGAATTGTTAAATGTGAGAATACATTTTTAACTCTGCAAACTGGGTGGGATTTATTAATGACTAACATGCGTCTGTTTTTCATCAATTACTAAATTCCAAAAGTGTAACAAATTTGGATCAGTTGCTTTCTTATTCAGTCGGTCTTATAATTTCAAAGCTGGTGTTGCTTAGCAACCTCTATAAACACTTCATGTCTTTTCAAAGAAGGAAATAAAAAATTCTTGGTAGAATTTTCAAGCTGAAATAACTATAAAATGAAACCAGAAACACCTATATTTAAATATTTTAAAAGCTCTACACTACCCACAAAATTCTTTAAATAATTAATTTAAATTTGTTATGTTTTTAACATTAGAAAATATATATTTGTTTACTTACTTTACTAGCAAATGAACTACATAAAGAGTTACTCTTCTATTCCTTTATAATTAGCTACATTTTATCTGAAACTGACACTAAGGTTGGTTGGTGAAAATTTTATGTTTAAGGTTTGCCCTGAATTTGGAATCTAGGGGAACAGAAATAAAAGCAACTTGTCATTATTTTTCAACAATACCTGCTACCTTCAAGACATCTAAAATAATTTATGGGCATACCTACTTTTAAGACAATGTACACTTGTGAATGCATGACAGACCATAGACCTCATGTTATTAAAGAAAATCAGAGACATATCAGCTACGTGAAAGAGTGGCTAGTCACCGCCAAAATGTGGCTTTTCCGAATACAGACCGTACTAGACCTTGGACATGTTGGGAGCGGGGTAGGAGGAAATGGCTTCAGTCCTTCAAGGTTCCTAAGGATGCCCAGGTCTGTCCACAGCTGAACTGGGTATATTAAAATCCGCTGGTGCATACTGGGCCACCACAGCTGTGTAGCCCAAAGAAAATTGTTTACAAGCAAGCATGGAGAAGGGAACTAGGCTTACTGAGTAAAGACACAGGCTGTGGTGCTTATCCTGGAAAACACCCCAACATTTATTGCATTTTCAAAAACTCTGGGGCTTGGCAGTGGAACAATTAAATAATCAAGTCCCAGTCTTTGTGGAGATTAACATGATGGCTACAGACTGTACAAAGCTCACACTTCCTGTTCATGATCTATGTGGATGCCCATGGGAAAGAACCCTTTAAGGATAAACATCAATAGAATCAACAAGCTGATGAGACCTGTGCTGCCCAGGTAAGAACCGCAGACACATGGATACACCATTGTCCAGGACATGATAAATTCAAGACAGGGCCAAAAAAACAAAGCTTAGTGATTCCAGTACATGAGGCCAAGGAAGCTGGCAAATGTGTTCAGAGAGCCAAGTTCATGGTCAAGTGGAAAAGAGAACTCAAAAGCACATAGCCTGTCTAGTCCTGTTAAATAGACTATAGAAGCTCTTTCCTTCTTCTTAAAGATATTGCTGGGCATTAACTGCTTAGACGCCTTTCTGGTGAGCTACCTAGGGTTAGTCCAGACCAAATGCTGTGGGGAAGACTTAAGGAGAATCAGGAAATGGATAAAGTGATTGCTGAAGGGATTGATCAAGCTGCAGAGACTAAATCACACAGCTGTGGAAAGAAAAGAACAGCCAGGCTGTGGAAAAGAGAACACCTTGGACACCAGCGGTCCAGATGTGAAGAGAGGAAACATTACTTTTTCTCAGCTCTTATCCACAGATCACCGGGCCAATATAATCCAAACTACAGCAATCACTTTCAACCTGACTACAAACCACTGAAGAATTTTAATCAATGAACTCTCAGAATCTTCCCAGAATCTACCGATTAAGGAGTGAACAAGCAGCAGAATAAGATTAACTTTCAGACACACCATTATGATTCTCTATTTAGCCTAATCTTATTATTGTTGTTATCTTGTGGTCTCCCTCTGCTAATAAGGGAATGCAAACTCATTTGTATGTTTTTCAGATTATAGCTCATTATTCTAAACTTTCTAGGCTTAGTGGTGATAATTAAACACATTGCCTTGGACTTCCTGCTCGCCAGGAAACACCTCTTGCTGCACTTAGAACAATGACTTATTTAACTGATTTGGCTATCTATACATGATGAACCTGGCTGAGGACTTTCCTCCAAGTATGCCTGATCAACCTACTGGGAGTCATATTGGAACTAAGCCCCTATAAGGACAATTAAGTAGAGTATCTGATATAATATCTTGAGGTTATTATCTGTATATGTGAAGGTTAGAGATTGAAGTTGTTGGAAAACAGATCCACGATAATGCTTTGGCAACTGTGTATGTATACTTATAGGCCACACAGGCAATGGCTTCAAATGCGGCTAATCTGTGTCTTGGCAGAATACTTTCTAATCATTGTGGAACAATTCCTCACAGTCTCCCAGGTTCTCATGGGCTATGAGGTTTCTTGACTTATACCCTGTCCAACCCACAACCCTTGATGGCATAGCTTCACATCAAAAACGTTTTTAGCGGCAGTCTAGAATTGGCTCCTCAGCAATGAGGTATCCCATAATTCACACTATAGTCATCCTGCATCTTTTATTTTCATGTTGTCATTTTATTTGTACCAGTACAAATACACAAAAAGTAATTAGAAGTTAAATACACCAAATCTTGAATAGTTATCTCTGGGAGGAGACTGGAGGAGTAGGTAAGAAGGCAGTTTCAATGTTTATTCTACATCTGTATTATTTGTAATTTTCAAAAAAGTATTCATGAACTACCCATGAAATTGAGATGATTAAAATCACTTTAAAAAGACTGCTTCCTAGCTTTTATTTATTGGTATCCATTAACAATTAAACTCTATTGGGATTGGAGAAGGGAACATAGGAAGTATGATCATTATGTGTAAGTAAATAATACAATCCAAAGCTATTTCATCTAAATATTATCCTCTCTAAATTTTCTCAAAAATTCTGAATAACAAAAACAATAACAACCAACATTTATAAATATTTAGTATCTGACAAGTACCGTGAGAAGGCATTTAAATGTACAAATTCATGTGAAACAGAATGTTAGCTATTTCTATTAAATACTACTACTAATAAAAAATTAATTATATTACAAAGCATCTTTTCATTTGCTGGATGGGTATAGAAGCTAGAATAGTATTTCTTACACAAACCAATACCAAATTTGACTTTAATTTGAAATAAAATCTGTATAATCCTTTCTCTATATTCGAAGCCCTTCAAATATGTAAAGGTAACTTTCAGAATTCTCTTAAAGATTTTTATTAATCAAATTTGTTTTCACACCATTTACTGAAAATGGATCATAGACCTAAACAATAAAATTAAACTACAAAACTTCTGGGAGAAAATCTGACATTTTCAAAAGTTTCCTAAGACACAAAATGCAAGAAATATTTTTTTAAAAATTTATAAACTGGACTTCATGGAAATTAAAATTTTCTGCTCCTTGAAGAACACAAGTAAATGAAAAGGCAACCCATAATATGGGAGAAAATATTCACAACACATATATTTGACAAAAATATTGTATCTAGAATATGTAATGAATTCTCATAACTCATTAAAATGAAAATAAACAACCCAATAAAATGGGCAAAATATCTGAAGAGATGGTTGACATAGGAAAATATAGCAATGATTAATAAGCACAATTAATAAGCACAAGAAAACCAATTAGGAAAGTGCAAATTAAAACCATGAGATTAAACTACACACAAATTATAAAGGCTAAAACCTAAAAAAGGCTGACACCACCAAGTAATGATGAGGATCTGGACCATCTGATACATTCATGCATTCATGGTAAGAATGTAAAATAGCAAAACCCATTTGAAAAATAGTCTGGCAGTTTTTTATAAAGTTCAATATTCCTTATGACTTAAGATATTCTCTTCCTCAGTATGTACTCAAGAAAAATGAAAACATGTTTGTACAAAGACTTAAACTCAAATGTTCATACCAATTTCACCTCTAATAGCCAAAAACTCAAAACAACTTAAATGCCCATTCATAGGCGAATGGATAAAAAACTATGCATTCAAACAATGATTTTTTTCCTCAACAATAAAAGGGAATAAATTACTTATATATTTAACAACTGGAATGAACTTCAAAAACATCATGCATTGCAAATAAACCTAGACACAAGGTCACATAAGTATATGATTCCATTAAACACACACACACACACGAAAAGTCAAACTGAGTCCACAGTGGCAGAAAAGGTGATGGGGAAAGGAGGGATGGGGTGAGAAAGGGAAGGGGAGGATGGTCTGGTCTGGTAAGGGGCACTATGGAATTTTTGGCATGACGGAAATATACTGTATCTTGACTGTGGTGGAGGCTACATGGGCTTATGTTACTCACACACATAAGGAAGTTGGGCAAATACTTTGAAATCACCTTCATTAAACATATTTTACCAGCATTTCATATCTTTTGAGGCAGAAAATATTTTATTTTGAAATCTCTATCTCATGTGCCTGGCATACATATGCTAAAAAATTATTACAAACAAATTTCAAACATTATGTCTAAACGCCCTATAGAATTCTTTCATTTTTCCAGGTGAAGATTTACTAAAAACTATTTCATTTTTAGATCACCCTTCATGCTATATGGTTCAGAAATATTTTAGAATGTCTAATTGTTTTCTTCTGGCCAACTTGGTTGCTAACAAAATATCTATGATTCAGACATTGATAGTCCTGTTCCTACTTTTCACAACAATGACAGTTAGCTTATCTAGAATATAACAAGCCTTTCAAATGAAATCAGAGCCACAGCTTATGAAATAAAGATAAGGCAAACATTTCCTTTACCCCAAATATAATTGATAAAACTGGGATTTGTATTAACTTTTCTCTCACCTACTACATGCAACCAGGGAACAAGTCATTAGTGATTTTCTTTTTTAAGAATTTTTTAATCTATATTCTTTTCTTCCATTTTATCTCTACTTATATCCCTAGTTTAGAAGACACTCATGTGTCTTTTGTGGTAATGCAATGGCTAACCTGTTTTCAAAAATCCCACTAATCTTTTAGGAATATGAATCTGTTGATGATAACCCAGAATTAGCATTAACAGCCCATCAATGTCTTTAGGAAAAAGTACTAATTCAAGAAAAATCTACATTACACCTTCTAATCACTATTAATTATTCCGTTCTAGCCACTCCTAAACTCTAGCTATAATGATCTACTTGCAATTCTCTCCAATCTTCTTGATTTCAACAATTGTATTATGCCTTAGCTCCTGCTGCCCATATTCATGATGAAATTCTCATTCTAAGTTTTTTAACTGTGAATTTCTTCTGTATTCCTCCTAGCAAAATAAACTTTTTTCTCACTATGATATGCTTCCTGAGATTAAGAATTCTATACTTTTTATTTCTGCATATACAGCACCTAGCACAATGCCTGACACACTAAAATATGCAACAAATGCTCCTTTAATATCTTGATAGAATGGACAACTCACTGGAAACAATTTAAAATTTTAAAACTGCCTCAAAAATTAACGAAAGAAATTTAAAAGTCTGTCAAAAAATTATATTCAAAAAGCTCAGGGTCCATATTGCTTTATGTGATCTTTCAAACTTTAAACGAAGAAACAATTTTTATGCTATAAAACCATCCTAGTCTATAGAGAAAAATAGAGATCTTGAAATTAATTTTATTAATTAGCATAACCCTGATATTCCAAATGAAAAAGGAAGTAACACACAAAACCAACAACACACAACTGAACCACATTTATTAATGTAAACACTTTTAAAAATCACCAAGTACTGGTAAATTTAAGCCCAGCAATATATTGAAAAACCAATATACTACAATACAATACAGCTTAACCCAGAAATGTAAGTAGGGCTTAATATTCAGTTGTACATAAATATATAACAAATACAATATGTCAAACGAACAGGAGGGAGGTAATGAACAATGAACATTTTACTTTCCTATGATTATAAATATACCTATCCTAAACGAACAGAAAATATGATAAATAAAAGGAAAGTATTTTGGGAGTTTCATTAAAAATTTGTAACAGCAATAAGATAAAAACACAAACAAGATATATAGTAACTACTGTAAAAAAGAGAAAAACTGATTACTTATTGATTTTATGAGTGTCTAGAAAATGAACTAAATGCAACATAAATGTACAATGAAACAGGCAAAAGTAAAATAGAGAAAATTAATAATATTACTGTATGTGGTAGGCTAAATAATGGCCTGTCAAATAACATTCATATCCTAATCCCTAAAACTTGTAATTGTCCTCTAATATGGCTAAGGGGGCTTGCAGATGTGATTAAATTAAATATCTTGATATGGGGAAATTAACTAAGATTATACAGGTGGGTCCCAAATATAATCAAAGGGTGCTCATTAGAGGGAGACAAGAATGTTAAAGGATGTAGATGTGATGACAGAAGCAAGAGGTTGGAGTGATTCAAGAAAGGGGTCTCAAGGCAAGGAAAGGAGGCAGCCTTCAGAAACCAAAAAAAGGAAAAGAAAAAAGAAAAGGAAACGAAAAAGAAAAAGACAAAAAGAAAGAAAAAGAAAGAAAGAAAGAAAGAAAGAAAGAAAGAAAGAAAGAAAGAAAGAAAGAAAGAAAGAAAGAAAGAAAGAAAGAAAGAAAGAAGGAAAGAAAGAAAGAAAGAAAGAAAGAAAGAAAAGAAAGAAAGAGAAAGAAAGGAAGAAAGCAGGGAAAGTGAGTCTCCCCTACAGGCTCCAAAAGGAACAATTCCTGTCAGTTCCTTAACTTTTAGTCCATTAAAACTGACTTTAGATTTCTGGTTTCTAGAACTGTAAGATAATAAATGTGTACTGTTTTAAGACAATATTTGTGGTAATTGTTATAGTGACCACAGAAAACTAATATATTATAGACAGTAATAAAAGTAAGATTTAAAAGGGCAACTAAAAATAATATTAAGTTAAATGAATAAATGGTAATGATCTTAAATAAAATGTAGTGGACCTCTATACAGAAAAAAAAGCTTTTCTGAGACAGAAGAAATAACCTCAGTTCACACAGGAAATCCTACATAATACAAGGATATTTTGTGCAAAAGAATAGCTTTAACACAATTCTACTAAAATCAAAGAGAGTAATGGTTTATTTGGAAAGGAGTGTTGGAAAATGATTCTTAAGTTCTATGGAAAAAGCACGTAATAACATAATGAAAGAGTTTTCAAAATAAAGGATTATAGAATCAGGAAACTATTATCTTAGTAGATCAGTCACAATGAAAAGATACGAAAAAGTAGAAAGAAGTAAGTCAAAGAAACAAGATGGGGAGAAATGGGCCAACATTTTTAGCACATGTTTTTTGGAAATTGAAAAGTTTGATGAAAAACAGACACAGGCATACACTACTGCTAGGACTATAAACTGATTTAAATTTTTTGTAGTATAATTTAGCAATGAATATTCAAATGTCTTAAAATACTGCATGTAACCCTATGACCTAGTAAATTAACTATTTTATGCTTAGTAATTTATCATAACAGAACAATCACAAATGAACACAAAGACTTAAACAGCACTTTTATTGATATTTTTAAAGATTGAAACAAATCTACCATGAAGGATTGATTAAACAGATTATATCAAATGCCTAAGATGAAATAGTCTGTATTATTTTAAAAATCATGCTTATGAAGAATGAAGAATATATATCATCTAAATATGCACATGGTACTATAAAAAGATATAAAGCTCTAAATACAGTGTAATCTCTTTTTATAAACAAATGTGTAAGAAGGGCCTAGTCAAGGAACTAGTATAAATGACCCACGGACATGAACAATAGGCGGGGAATGACTTTGGGGTTTGGGGGACAGGGAAGAGCAATGGAGGAAAACTGGGACAACTGCAATAGAACAACAATAAAAAAAAGCAAAAAATAAAACTAGAAGAAAGCATAAAAATACATTAACAAGAGCTATTCATATCTTCAAACTTACCCTAGTTAATAAAAATAAATGATATTTTTATATTCAGAAACATTTTAATTAGTTTATAGGAACACCTCAAGCTGGGAGATTTTTTTTTCTTCAAAGAGTAATGAAAAAGTCACATAAGAAAAGAGCTTCATGGATTTGAGTCCATGAAAATATAAAATCTTTCATGTAAAAAAATGCCATAAATGAAGATGAGGACAATTGACAAAAGGAAAAATCACAAGTATATGGGACAAATAGTTTTAATATCCTTATATTATTCATGCCACAAAATATATTAATTACCTACTATATGTTCAACAATATTCTAGCCCCAGAGAGCACAGCAGTAAAAAATCAGAGTAGATACCTGCTGTCATGGCTCTTTCACTCTCATTGGAAAGGACAGGCTGTAAGTAATGAATACTTCAGACAGTGATAAATGCCATGAAGACCATAAAAGACTGGGGAAGAAAACAAAACTGAGACAGTAATGTGACAGAATGTGACAAGGGTGAGAAGGGATGTTACGTTAGGAATTTTGGAATAGCTCCTCTAAGGAGTAACATTGGAGCTGAAACATGAATGATGAGACACAGTCAACCATGTGAGATTGGAGGATGAAGGATCCATTAAATGGAGACTCCGAAGTGCAGAAGGTCATGAGACTAGACAGAGAACAGCCTGTTTGAGAGGTGGAGAAGTGTCTAGAGCACAATGTGCAGGGAGGAGACTGACATATGAAGTAATCAAAGCTATCTCAAGGGCAGATCATATTGGGACTTTTAAAACATCACAGGAGGTTAAAATGGCCTTTCAAAGCAGCAGGAAAAAGAATAACATCCCAAAATAAACAAGGCTTGACACAATTCACAATGGAAAAAATACAACTGATCAATCAATACACGTCATTACTATCTCAATTCAGCTGGTAATCAAAGCAAACTAAAATAGCAAGATATAATTTTTTACCTTTCATTATTTATATACGGTGGCAGTGAGGTGAGAAAATGACAAAAGATTGTTATTTATGCTAGTAAAAAATGGGAAAAAAACTGAGTAATCAAAAATAGAGGTGTAGTTTAAATGATTTATGATACATTTTTACCAGGGAAAGTACATGTGCATTAAATTCTATCTTAAAAGAACAGTTAATGTTTTATTATGTCTGATACTGTTGATTATACCATTTCTAATCTATTCACAAATCTAACAGTGCTCCTCCAAAATATCCTACTTCTAGAGTAAAAGCCCTATATGACCATAATTTCTGTGATCACCACAATAACTTCCTAATAATTACCTTTTCTAGCCCTTCATCCCTTTCCCTTGTCCATCTTCCACACAGCAGTAAAGCAATTTCCTCAGTGTTAATCACCATAACATTCCAAATGCCCAATGTCTTCACAATGTATCTACAATAAAATTCTAACCCCTTACTATTGCCCACTTGATCTGGCCCCAGCATTATCTTAAAGACCTCACCTCCTGCCAGCCACACTCTCTAACAATGTTCAACACAAACATTTCTTTCCCTTCCTTTGAACATGCCAAACTCATTCGGATCCAGATCTTTGTCTGCTGTTCCTGATGCCTGAATTGTGCTTTTCTTTGCCCTAATCATTTAGAGCTCAGTTCAAATATCCCTTCTTTGAAGTATACTCCTCCTTCAACAATTGTTATCAAGTGCACTTATTTCCTTCATGATATGTATGCCTATCTAAAATTATATAATTTTAATATTAAATTATATAATTATAATATTTTTCATGTTATATATTTGTGTCCCTTTCTTCATTTACAAGAATATAAACTCCGCAAGAACCAAAACTTTCTGTATTCTCAGCATGTAGGACAGTGCCTAGCACTTAGTATTACTAAATAAACATTTGTTGAATAAATAAATAAATAAGAAATAACAGAATACTATAAAATAAAGAATATTAACTATATTAAATTCATAAAATTATGAATAGATTTCATATAATATGTAGGGTATAAAAGCAATATACACTAACATTTAAATATAGACAAATCTGGAAAATAGATAAAATACATAGGCATCATATTTTATTTTATATAAGCCATAATAAAATTTAACTAACAGAAAATTTATAATTTTCAAAGAAATTATTAAGACATTAGATTTTTTAAAAGTGAATTACTAAAATTAAGAGCTCTCATGTATACATATACGCGTACACGTGCATAGATACAAACATATAAAAATATACACACATGCTAACAGAAAGAAGCAAGAAGAAAACAGAATCATACTAATCCTATAATCCTATTATAGACTGAAAATAAAGTTTTTAAGAGAACACACTTAAAAGGTCACCTTATTTCTGTATAACACTAACAAACATTCATTGAAATAATTTTATGAAATACTGTAAAAAACAAAACAGAACAAGCACATATTCAAATTTAATCTGGTCTGAAATAACAGCAGCTTAAATATAGGAAGTTTCAGAAACCAGTGACTCTCTTCAAACACTATCATAATAACAGGCAAAGGGGGAAAATAAGCTATAAAGTTCTAGCACAAGAAGTGCTAAAATACTCTACAGCAGATACTCTTAGGTGGCCACTGTATCCTCTTACTGGGATAAATCAGATCCTTATTATAACTGATAGTTGGGTTGAAGACTTTTGTAGGTAAGAATTTACTGAGAATATTCTGGAAAGCACAAAAGTGAATAAAAGTAAATAATGAGGATATGGAAATAAATAGGAAGACATACAATTCAAAGAGGAGTGATATTATTTTGACCCAGAATCGCAAGGTACATGGTGAAGTTTGGGGGACACAATGAGAATGAAGGACTAAAGATTTGGTTTGATTTCAGACATGCTAAATCTGTCATAACCTACAGCACAGGGGAAATTGAGAGATAAGAATTTCAGTGAGAAGCATAATAAAATATTTTAATAACCAATTTCCTTGTTACTTGTAGTTATATCCATAAAATGAGTGAGGTGTTTTGCATACAACTACTATTTGGGATTAAGTATAAAATAAAGAACTAAGTTTCTGAAATTTTAGAGTTCATTATTCTTTTTTAAAATATTTTACTTGATCTCTTAAAGTGTTTCTAAAATAAAAGTCATAGAGTATTACAATAGAAAAACAGTCATTTAAAAGGGGAAAGATATTTAAAAACAGTAGTATATTTCAGATGGTATATTTTGAAAAACTGCATTTTTAAGTACTAATTTTCCTATTTGATAACTGGTGGCAATATATCCCAGATGCTTCCTAAAAGCTCTCTGAATTTGTGTTCCCAAGTATGACCACAAAAACTTAGGAAAATAGAATTTCGTCCTTCCGAATATCAAACTTCCATTATATAGCAATATTCAACTTAAATAATTGAAAAATACAAGAGTAATTAATTTTACTAATTTAGTAAGGTAAATAGAATGTTTGAGTTACTGCAATGATTGTGGAGTAAACTAACAGGAATAAACAGTGTTTCCAGATACCTAAAACAGAAAATCACTTGGCCATATTTTATACTTTGTTCTGTCTTATGAAAACACAAAAACAAAGTTCATTGTTAAGAAATGACTACACATAAGTAATTGTACATTTTACAATTCCTGGCATCTACAGTGCTTGAAATTCAAATTATCCTGAGATTTGTCATTTTTAGCATTTCACCTAACATTTTCATTCACCAAGATTCCTAAACTAGTGTTAATAGAAAAAAATTATCATAAATATTAAAATGTCACCAGTTATATTGGTAGGAGTTAACAAATAAGATAAAATATTTAAAACTTTGTATTATGGTCCACATTTAATAGCACTATGGAAAATAAGGAGCAAAAAATCACTGGAATATTGTATTAGAAACTGATTTATCTTCTCTCAAACTGTAATGATCTAATATGAAAAATTTTTCCCATTTTCTTTTAATATATTATCTGTACTCATTCAAAACGTTCCAAGGGAAAAACGTTTTAAAAATAAAAAGAATTTTTCAATTATTTTTACTTATAATGCCATTTTCATTTTATAGTTACCTAATTATCATATATTTGCCTGACTATATATATTTAAAGAACACAACTTTTGGCTATATTTCACTAATAAAGACTGCATTAAATTAGTTTGTTGAGGAATGGCAGGTATTCAATGTTACATTCCAAATTATTTAAGGCAACTTATTTACAGTAATCAGTTAAAATAACAAAACAATAAAGTCTGATTAAAATAGTATTTTATTCCCAACAAATACAACTACAAATTAGAAAGTTTAGTTTTCTATTCTAGGAATATTGCTCTTTCATAAACAACATTCTTGGTGACCAATAGCTTGTTTTTACTGCCATTTCTGACCATATTTAGTGATACAATATGAAACATTGAAAAACAAAAAATATTCTATAATAAAAATATTTTATTATTATTATTTTTTACTTTCAATATTAACCTGCTTGGAATACCTGGTTTTCCTTATTTGTCATAGTTAACTCCATCAAGTATAATAAAATAAAGAAGAAAAATAATGAGATGCAGAAAAAATTAAAGAAAATCAGTTTCACCAAACAAAACTAAAGCCTAAACAGAACTTGCCTAAGAATGGATGAAGATAATGACCACTGAGTTAAAAAAAATTATCAGAGGCATATAAACTAATTCTTGCCCCCTCAAATATTTTTTGGAATGAGAATGGAAATAAATAAAAATAGAAGAATTAAGTACTCAACAATAATTTTATCAATTTTAATCTCAGTATTCAGAAGAGATTCATTAATTCAGCAAATAATGTACCACTGAATACATAACAAATACTAGCAGTAATGGGTTCATCAATAAATAAGTTAGTAGCTCAAAAATGCTCACAATCTAGTCAGGGAGACAGACATTCTTACAGATTATACAATAACACTTTAAACAAAGTCTTAGAACACAGAACACAGTAGGGAGATGTATTTATTCTAACTGCTAAATCAAATAGATTTCATTTAAATCCAGCATCAAAGACTGGATAGGATTCTAATAGGCAGAAAAGATAGCAAAGACAGTCCAAACCCACAATAGCCTAAGACCAAAAATACAAGCTGCCCATATGGCCTTAGCATTAAGTTGTATAATGGAATATTAAAATGGGAATTTTCCTGTTTTCTTAGTTTTAGTTAAGGACCCAATGCTGAGAACAATAGGATCCAAGTGCTAGAACTCAGGTGCCAGATGGTCTGTGTAACACTTAGATGCTCAGGCATCCTTTAGTTCATCATTCAAATCAAAAAGATATAAGCATATATTGGAGAAGGGGAACTTATAGTATGAAGAAGAAATAAAACAGTGACTCACTCAGAATTGGTCCTATGTTTTTTAGAATAAAGCACACTTAAGCAATGGTATAGTCACTGGTATAGTCACTTAGGCCTGGGGGGGCGGGGGGGCAACAAAAGACAAGAAGGCAAGAAGACCTCAGACTGGGCTACTAACTTAAAAATGGCCAAGAGTTCCATTCCAGAGTTTATGGAATAAAGAATTACTGTATTCCCATAGGAAAGATATGGACCTATGGACCCCTAGGGAAAAAAAAGGAAAACAAAAACAAACAAAAAAAACTTTCACTGGGCCATTTTTAAAGGAACTCTGCCCAGAGGACTACAAAAGAAACACGATAACCCCAGAAGAAGGAGGTTGGATGCAGTCCACTAAGTCAGAGATAAGGAGGGCAAAAGGAAAAATCGACTGCAATAAGAAATTACAAATGGGTTATCCCCAAACAGTGGGAGTCTTTGATAACCCAAATAAGTAAGATTAAGAATCCAGAATACATAAAGACACTTGAACAGCATTTATAAAGTGGTATAAAATAATATTCAGATTGAGATTTCAGGTATAAGTGACAGGAAGGAATAAAGTAAATTTTTGCTTGCACACTAGTGAGCTCATCTATTTTAATAAGTTCATTAAGAATAGTAAATGGGGGGGCAAAGCAGTGTGACAGTAAGGTCATAGTTTTTATATGACTGAGTTTGAAATTTATTTTATATATATATATTAAAAGAGAGTACATACTAATTATAAAATTACGTATGTTGTAGTGCATTTAGGTAAGGGGTCCTCAAGCCCAGGGCCGCAAACTGGTGTCGGTCTGTGGCCTTTCAGGAACCAGACCGCACAGCAGGAGGTGAGTGGCAGCGCTGTGTACAGGCGAGCCAAGCTTTGCTTGCATTAGTGCCTGAGCTCTGCCTCCTGTCGCCCCTCTCCCACTGTCCCTGTCTGATAAAATGAACCGACGTCTATTTATAAAATGTCCATTCATTTTCTGAGTTGCAGAAACTGTTAAGTACTGAGAAAAGGAATTAAACGAAGACTTCACTGTCAACAAATTTACAGAGGAAACAGACATGTGCAAAGGCAGTTACACTGCATGTGTTAACTGCCAGCATAGGAATAAGCAAACACAACAGGATTGATTATACAGAAGAGTCATCTAAAAAAAGTATAAGGGATGAAGAAGGCATAGGAAATGTCTTAGTTGAGGAGAAATCTAAAGTGAGACCTGATGGAAGAGGATGAGTTACACAGATGATAGCAGCCCATGGATAGAGGGGTGTGTGAGTGGATGGAAAGAATGATGAAGGCAGAAAAAGGCCCAAAGAAAGCACAACATAGTCTAGGAACTGCAAAAAATTTAGTATCAACTAATCAAAACATGCATTTTGCAAGGAAAAAAATAAAGATGAGGACAGAAGAAGGAAACGGATCATATGTCTATACAGGAAATCTAGATATTATCATAAGGACGATGGAAGGCTTTAGTAATACTCATTTTTCATAGACTAGCATAGCTGGTATATGCTAAGTACTTTTTAACATGTTTTGTTTTTTCCTCACAACAACCCTGTGAGGTAGGTGCAATGAATCCCAATTAACAGATAAGGAAAAACTCTTGTTGTTTAACAATTTACACTTGATTAAATAGCTACAAAGTGGCAGTCAAAATTCCAGATCAGAAAATACATCAGGAAGATGACACACACAAACACACACACTTACTTTACCCACAACACAGAAATTAAAGTTAAAGGAAAATTTTTAAGTAATAATGCTATTAATTCAGTATTAAAGATAAAGATTTGTGGCATCAAAACTTTATGCAAACTTACATGTTTAAAATTTTCAACTAATTAAATTTATATTGAGATAATTTCAGAATTCATAAAAAAGGAAGTAATTAATATATCAAATAAAATTAGCAAAGATTGAACTAATTATATGAATATTTAATTTCCATATATCTACCTGAGGTTATCTAGGAGGAACCTTTTCACGTTTATCTCTAATTTATGTAAATTCAAACTGCACATATGGGTCTATGAATATAAATAAAAATTTGAATGACAGAAAATAATGTCTGAATCCTAAGTTTAAATGAAGTTACTCAAATATAAACAATTTATTATAAAAAGAATTGTCCACCTAATGTTGAATTGCAAAAATCACCTGCCCGTTATTCACAATAGAACACGTGGAAGTATTGATATCCCTATCAAATCACAAGAATTTGTTCAGACACATATGTTGACAATTTTTAAATATCTTTTTGGAATAAAAATAAAAATATTCTCCTAATTTAAAAGACTGAATATGTATTTTGTAAACCTGAGAATATCTAAGAATTTAAAATTATCTACTTAAAAATGTATGTTCTTTAAAATTACTTTAAATTACATAAAATCTACACTCAAAGTATACTTCATTGTACATTTTTATTTTATCACCAATTTCACTATTTATTCAGCTGGACCAAATATTTCTTTGCCATAATTCTGGTCCTTTTGAATAAGATGAAGAGCCCTCCCTTGAAAAAAAAATACAAATCAAATAGAGATATTAGGTTTCTATAATATACTTTATGCAATGAGGATAATTTCTAAATAAAATAAATGTTCCAAATATACTATTTAACTAAAACCCAACATTTTCCTTTATTTATGATTAAACAAATAGTATGTATTTATTAAATTCAAATAATATACAAGTATATTCAATTAAAATTAAAGTTTCTAATCTAATTTCCTTTTCCAAATAATATATACACTGGGAGTATATTAAGGTATAAGATTCACATGGTTAAAATGGAACCTAATAACTTGTGAAATTTACATCATCCACAGAAGGTCTAATATATAACAAATATTATAATTGAAAAATATATGCTCAGATATGCACAATAGGTATAGTTTTTACTTTTCAGTGAATATTAAAATGATATATAAAACATATGGTTTATTCTGTCACATATGATTACTTCAGTTAATAAGATGAATGGAATTAAACAATACCTACACTGTGTGCAGAAAATGCAAGGGAGCCAATTTTAGAAAATAATATATTTCATATACTGATAAATACCCTCTTGCTAGAGATATGTATGTATATTATATTATGTCTAAACTATGTTCTTTAAAATACTAACGTTTACTTCTTTAGTGGTTTAACTTTTGAATGAAGAAGTATTAACTCTATGCAAAGGGAAAACAATTTTTGGTAAATTTTACTCTGAGGGTAGATAAAACCTACTTTTTCTAATTTACTGATGCTTCTATGATGAATAGGATATTGAGAACTGTACTGTATTTATTCTCAAAAAAAATTGCAAAATAATGGGGAAAACTTCACTACAAAATTAGAGATAGCTGAAAATCTTTGTGGGAAATCAGACCTCTTCTTCTGACTCTAGAATAGTATCACTCAGCATTTAATTAATACAAATAATATTCTAACTAGAACCAAATCACTTATACCAAAATATCTTTGTCACTTAAAGTCCAAGTCCAAATACACAGAATTCTACCCTTGAGTTGAACAGAAAACTCTTAAAGAAAACATCTCTTGAAAATCATTTCTTCCACCCACCTCATTTTACAAGTATGTAAACTGTGGCCCAGAGAGGCTCTTATCTGATTTCACTGAAAATCTGTAACTATAGAGATATACACAAATATCATTTAATTTGTGACACATAATTTAGATTAGCTAAAACAAATGACACCATATTTCATATGACTAAGACTGTGAATACTAAGAGACCTTAATTTCTTGTCATAGAAATGCCTATGACGCACACAAAAAATAATTAAAAAAAAAAACTGTTGATAACTAGTACGTTACACTACTGAGTTAAAAAAGCAAAAACAATTAAATATAACAATCCATTCCATATTGTTCTAATGTTACTTTCCTATCCTATAAGGCATGAACATGCCAGACTGTTACTAAAGATAGCACTCTTGTAAAATTACTTTTATAAAAAGAAAAAAGAAAACCATTAAATAATTGAATGGGAAAGAGAGACTAAGTGGAAGTTCAAATATTTACTGTTTCTTCTCTCCCAAGCTTTGTTTCAATATATTTGAAAATCCAAATTCAATGCCTCAAAAACAAAGAATGAAAACTACGTTTATCATAAAGTGACTTTGTTGCATAATTTTCACCAAAACAGTGAGTGTTAAGACTAAGGAATAAAACACAGCAAGCAAAAGTAACCAGCATGTTCCTATTGAATTATAAGTTGATTTGTTACTTAAAGAACACAGCTCTAAAACCTTATATAATATTGGTTTGATTATTTGAAAATATTTAAAAAGAAGTTGATTCTTTAAAGTTTCATTAAAAATGCAGTATTTATAAAAACATTTTATTTTCATTTGCTTTTAGAATAAAATAATTTCCGAAAAGTGCATCGATTTCTTTGTTATTTAATTCCATTTCAATCACAAATTAGATGACCTTAACATAAAATTTAGAGCCAGGGAGAGCAGCAATAAGTTTAACTGACCTCAATACATTTTTAAATGATGCTTCCCAATTATTTGTTATTCTCTCTTATTGGGTTTTCCAGTCTAGAGTGGGTACACAAGAAACTTACAGTCTATGTAGTACTCCTAGTCAGTTTCACTCTGCAGATGGCACAATGGAGAAATACCTTCTGTACAGGACCATGTACAATTTCTTCTGCAGCTGTCAGCACCTAGGGGAAAGTGCGCTGTTAAACAGTTGCTGCGTTCCACCTCAGAAGTGGCTGCATTTCGTTGGTGGGTGAAGTGATTCCTGTACATATATACAGGGATGAAAAATACTATAAAAAATAAAAATATTTAACAACACAAGTGACTGTCTGAAAACTGTGCCACAGCAAAACAGAATACATCATTCAGTCACAAGAGCCCTACACAGATGGGCTACCATTCATTTAAAGCTGAATGTTAAGATTGAAGGAAAAAAGTAGAAATACAGTTATTCAATCCACAACATAACTACAGATCAGTGTTAAAACATCTGTGTTGAAAAATTAAACCCAAACATTGTATACTGATTTATAACATTATTTCTAAAGTAATTTACCTAAACCTTGGCAACTATATACAGTAAGATTCTTCACTGTTCAGCTAATTTAATGCTTTTGCTTTAAATGACAATTCAAGGAGGAAAAATCAAAATAGGTTAAATATCAGGATTTAAACATATGTAATAGTAAATAGCTTAAAAAAATAAAAGTAAGAAAAACCATTCGGAAATCTAAATTACTTTATATGTAAAAAAATAATTTAATACAATAATTAGTCTTCCAAACTATCAATGGTCATATTATTTTTCATAAAATGAAACTTTAACGGTGATTACATTTTAAAATGACAACTTCTTTTCTCCAAAGTCATACTGAATTAGAATCTATTATAGAGTCTTCATCTGTAGCCCATGTAAATGAGTTAATGAATGCTACTTTCGTTCAAAATTCAGGCAAGTATTACCACATTTTACTTTTACTACAATAATACCCTTTCTACTTGTCTTTGATGAAATCAGAAAATAAAATTCAAAAATTATTCTCTAAGAAATATCACTGAGTAACTAGGCTATCGTTCTGATCTCCAATCTCAGGTCACAGCTACTATGTTTATACTACTAAGAAGTAACTTAACTTCAAAATATCTTATTTGGGTTCCTGACATAGACTGAGGGGACTCTAAGAAAAGTCCAACAAATCTGACCAGTAAAAAGTGCCTTATATGTCACACTTTTCTGAATCTCACTTGTTCTAACGGACTTTATTTTGCCATATACTCAGTGCAGTTAGAAACAGCTGACAATTTCAGCTTTCTTAAATTTTTTCTTGAATAAGGCATAGAACAAATAAACATTTACTTTAAGTGACAAGAGATGGTAGAAGAAAAGGAAAGTATTTACACAAAGTATCCCAGTCTCTTCATTAAAAGAAGCCATAAGTCAGAGATTCCCAATCTAGGATCCATGTCTGACATTTAGGGGACCTGGAAATTCTGCAAAATCGCATATGAAAATAAAGACATATTATATAGGTTAATAGTACAGTTTTTATAAAGATAATGGGCCATAAGCTTTTGTTAGGTTTCCAAAGGCTCTGTGACTTCCCCCAAAAGTTAAGGAACTACTAATAAGTGATATGAAGACACCCAATTGAGTAAGTAGCAGTAATTATTTATTAAATGTCTAACTCTGAGGAGCTATTTCTTCTTATGTAAACTGAGTGACAGACACAGGATGTTCCAACAACTCAATAAAATAACTCACATAAAACACATGGTACAATAATTGACCTATTATTATCAGTAACAGTAATAATTATTCAAAAAAGCTCCCTTAAACAACTAAAACTTCCTTACAGGGCCCATCTTTGTTTACTGCTATATAATGTCATATTCCTTTTATTTAGCTGTCGTCTCTACATTTATTTAGCTGTGTCTTCTCAAAGAGACCAATATCATCAGCTATATATTTCTGCATTATTTTACATACAAAAATGCAAAATACAAGTTTGGGAACATGATTTTACATTCCTAACATCCACATTTTCCAAAAAGCCTACAGGTCCCTTCTATGACACTACACTTACTTGGAATAGGTTCTAATAAGTAAAACATCTGGCTTCAATTGTTTTTATATAAGTAATTTCATGTTCTATGTCAGTCTTTCCTTTCATTCACACAATACATACAAACAAAAAAGTCTAAATTTGAAAAAACTGTCACAAATTATTTTCCTTACTCTTCAGGTTAGTTTTATGAAGATAAGATACAAGAAACATTCATACATCACAACCTTAAAAAAAAAGGATCCTTGAATTAAAACATGTAGACTAGCCTTACCTTTAAAATGAATTCACAATGATACAAACAGTATTATAAAATAGTATTTATGGTGTTCTTCAAGGTTGTGCTAACTTATAAGTACTGATCAAAAAATGATTATTTAAACATTAAGTATTAAGGATATTCAGTGAAGAAATAAAAGATCTGCTAATATATGTGAAATAACACATATAGAGTCACATTTTAAATGTAAAGAGCCTTTTCCAGAGTCTTTTCATAATAGCAGTTACACTGTATGCATTCACGCACTAATAAAATGTACACAATAAGAATGAAATAGGCTTTAAGTGAAGGAATAGAGAAGAGAGAAGCATATTAAGCATTCAGAATAACAGCAATAAAAAGGACATGAGTAATATACGGAGTACAAGCAGGTGTCAATGAGGAGGACGACAGGCACAGGCCCAATTATGGTAAGGAATTAGGAATATTTTATTTCAAAGGATGGCATTTTGATAAACATTTTACAAAAATCGCTTTAGCAGCCACATGGAAGATGAACTATAGATGTGGTTCAACAGGCATAATTACAATGGCAATATATAATTAGGAATATAATACCTATTTTAAAATGAAAAAATGCAATATAAAACACTAAAAGAATAAAAATTGCAGGATAAGTCAAAATTATTTCTAAAGTTTGACTATAGAAACTCGCATTCATTCATTTATTTATTTACTCAACAAAATATCTCTTCTCTCCATGGGTCAGGTCCTGTTTTAGGCACTGGGTAAAAAGCTCTGAACAAACAAGCCAATGACTTGCCCTCTGGAAGATTATATGTTAATGGAAAAGACAGCTGATAAGTATAAAGTATTAAATACATAATGTATAGAAATGATTCACATCTAAATCAAAAATAATAAGTTATGGGGACAGAGTGACAAATACTATTTTAATGAAGTAGTGAGGGAAAAACTAAGGAAGTAGCATTATGTGAATGAAATAATTTGCAAATAATGTGAAATGAGTCCACAGACCTTCTGGGGTAAGAACACGGTAGACAGATGGAATAGTTAAAGCAAAGTTCTGAGACAGGAACAAGTGATCAAAATATTAACCTGAGGTCATATCACACAGGGCCTTGCAGGCTGTAAGTACTTTAGTTCTTTTTTTTTTTTTTTTTTTAAGTGTTAGAGAAAGCAACTGCAGAATTTTGGTGGAGTGATAAACTTATTTAATCTTTTAAAAGGATCACACAAGCTGTTGTGGTGGAATTGACGGTACATAGCAAGAATGGATGTATGAGCAAGACTATGGTTAAAATTTACATAATAGAATATCGGAATGGACTTTTCCCATTGCCCAGGGATTGGTAATTAGAACCCTGGCTAAATACAAAGAATGATCAATCAAGTACTTCTCATTCAGAAGACAGTCTAACCAAGTGAGAGCCAACTACTCCTTCATAACTTAAACATCTTTACCTTTCTCAATTCCTCTTAATGCCAGACTGCCCAATTCTACCCATTGCGAATGAGTCAATCATCAGAATTTGCTGCACAGACTTAACGTAGGTGGGCAGCACTATTGCCAGGAGTTCATATCAAGCAGGAATGGGTCCAAAACATCAACAAGAAGGAAAGACTGGTATCTCTTCTCTCAGCTGTACCTCAACTTGTATTTACACTTGCTTAGTATCCCATGCCCACTTGACTAGGGAAAAAAAGACTTGGTGTTAGAAAAGGGGTTAGAGAGAACTGGAGACACGATCTGTAATAGCAAAGAGTGTCTTGACTGTGAGAGTAGCTGTATTTGAGCCTCCAGACAATGGGGACCATAGCCAAAAGCTGTGGGAATTCTAGGAAAGTAGAGATGGAGGAAGAGTAGAAAAAGCCAGAACTGTGTGACCATCCAAAAATACCTCAGCCCCGAGAAATGTTTTACCTGTGTTGCATCAGCGATATAGAATTTGTCTTTCTTTCCCTACAGAAGGTGTGATATCTAGTCAATGTCAGGCATAGAGGCAGAACAAAAAGAGAACAAATTTGCCACTTAGGAGAGCCTCTCCCCTTTTCATCTCTCGTTCAGGCATTAATACCCAGGATGAAAAATGGAATATAAATGAAAGAGCAGATCTCTCTTAGCTCCCTGGAGTGAGTGAATGGCTAGATTCAACCGTTCCACACTCCACAGTCCTATAAAAGCCTAACTAGCACAAGTAGAAGTGGAAAAGCTGAGTTTTAAATTGGGCTCCAAGGTTAAAATTAAAACTAGTCATATTCAACTGACTTTACTACAGTAAAGTCAGATTGAACACACTTTCTGAAGTGTCAAGGAAGCTATGATATTTTCTGGAGATGAGTATATAATCATAAACAAAGGTCATATTGGAGAAAAATAAAACCATAACATGGTTGCATTCCCAACTTAACTCACCATCTCAGTTCTTACTGTATTATAAAATAGCACCAATGAGCTAGTAAGTGCTTTTAACTTTTTCTCTGTTTAAAACATTCTACAAATGCCTGCATTATCTTATTCTTATTTCTTATTTTTAAGAACTATGCAATTATATAACTAATAGGTATTTTATAAGAAATTCCTTAGATTTTATCCTTGCCTAAAAGTTATAGAAATATTTTGAACAGTTATAAATAATAGGTCTTGCTGCAAATACTAACAAGTAATATTTATATATTAGTGGAGAAACTATATAATAGAGAAGCTAAAAAATAAGATCTCCTAAATAACACACCAAACTTAGAAGCTTGCAAGACAAAGGATTCCAGGGAAGAAAAAAGAAAAAATGAAAGAAAAAATTAGAAGGTTTATTGTTTTAAAGGAACACTTTTAATATTCATATTGGACTAATTTAAAAGACAATTTTAAAGAAAACTCTGCTCTGATTCATAGCTTAATAACTTGGGACTTTTCCCTAAACTGAATCATGCTCTTTCTAGAACTAAAAATGTACTCAGGTATATCTTTTTAAATAAGTTAAGGTATCATTATTTTACGTGACTAAATTGTACATAATCTTATTTATTTAAACGTCATTATTTCTACACACACAGCACCCTATTACATGTTTATAATTCTTTATGCAATGTTTCCACTCATTTTACAATCACTCATCATCTTAAATTATGCCATGTATATTAAACATGTATTTTATTAAGTCCTAAGAGATACAATATAATAAAGAGAAAGTAGTGGGAGTCAAAATTACAAAACTAATTTCTCTATAGTTTTCTAGTCCACTTTTTCATATAAGACTGTCATTTATAAATAGGAAAGTATAAGAAAAATCATATAAACTCAAATCATCAAAACTTACACGTTAATTTACTGTTAGTAAATAATGTCAACCAAATTGTCAACACAGTATTTAAGGACAAGCACAAAGCAGGAAAACTGACACTGTCTGACTTCAACACTTACTATAGTTATAGTAATCAAGACAGTGTGTTATTGGTGAAAGAATAGATAAATTAACCAATGGAAGAGAATAGAGCCCAGAAATAAACCAACACAAATATAATCAATTGACCTATGACAAAGAATAAATGAAATTCAGTGTTGAAAAATAACCTTTTCAACAAATGGTGCTGGCATAATTGGACACCCACATGCAAAAAAATCAAAATAAATCTAGATGCAGATAATAAGTCTTTCATAAAAATTAGCTCAAAAGGATCAAAGACAAAACTATAAAACTCCCACTGGAGAAAATGGAGGTGACTTTGGGATTGACAATGACTTTTTAGGTACAACAACAAAATCATAAATCATGTAAGAAAATACTGATAAACTGAACTTAATTAAAATTAAAAACTTCTGCTCTTTAAAAAAGTTAGAATGAAAAGAAAAAAACCTAAAAAACATTTTCTGATAAAGGATTAGTAACCTAAATATACAAAAAAACTCTTAAAATTCAACAATTAGAAAAACATTCCAGTCAAAAAATGGGCAAAAGATCTGAACAGACACCTCACCAAAAAGTGCAAATGATGGTTTCTAAACATATGAAAAGATGCTGAACATCATATGTGTATTACATTTTTAGGACTGCCAATACAAGTACCACATAAAATTGTCTCAGTTTTGGAGGCTAAAAATCCAAAATAAAGGTGTTGGCTGTGTTGGTTCCTTCTAAGAGCTGTGAGGGAAGGATCAGACTCCAGGCCTCAATCCCTATAGATGGCACTCTTCATGTTCCCATGGCAGTCTTCCAGCATACATATCTCTGTTTCCCCATTTCCCTTTTTTTATAAAGACACCAGTCACAATGGATTAGGTCCCACTATAATGATTCCACTTTAGTTTAATTAACCCTGTAAAGATCTATCTCCAAATAAAGTAATATTCTGAGATACTGGGAATTAGGGTTTTAACATATGAATTTGGGGAGACATACTTCAATCCTTAACAGTACGTCACTATAGAACTGCAAATTGAAATCACAATGAGATTACAATTATGCACCTTTTAGAATGGCTAAAATCCAATCACTTGACAACACCAAATACTGTACTGATAGGATGTGAAGCAACTGAACTCTCACTTATTGCTGGTAGGAATGTAAAATGGTACAGCCACTTTGGAAAACAGTTTGGCAGTTTCTTTCAAGCTAAACATACTTACCACATGATTCAGCAATCACATTCCTTGGTATTCATATAAATAAACCAAAAACTTATGTCCACACAAAAACCTACACACAATGTTTATAGCAGCTTTATTGACAATTGCCAAATATTGTAAACAAGGAAGATGCCCTCAACAGGTGAATGAATAAACTGTGTTATGTCCACATTATGGAATATTATTCAGTGACAAAAAGAAATGAGCTATTACACTACAAAAACACATCAAAGAATCTTAAATGTGTATTACAAAATGAAAAAGCCAATCTGAAAGGCTACATACTGTAAGTACATGACATTCTGGAAAAGGCAAAACTATACAGAGTAAAAAGATCAGTGGTTGCCAGAGAGTCATAAGGAGGGATGGAGGAATGAATAGGTGGAACACTGGGGATATCTGGAGTAGCTAAACTGGTCTGTATGACACAATAATCATAGATCATGACATTACATATTTGTAAAAACACAAAGAGTGAATCCTACTGTAAACTATGGACTTCAGTTAATAATCATTTACCAATATTGGCTCATCAACTGTAACAGTTGTACCACACCAGCAAGATGTTAACAATAGGAGAAACTGTAGTGGGGGACAGGAGAAGTATTGGTAAATAAGGGTCTATGGCAACTCCCTGACCTTTCTACTAAATTTTTCTGTAAGCTTAAAACCGCTCTAAAAATTAAAGTCTATTAAGTAAAAATAATAATAAACTAGTTGTTCTATTACGAAGATCAAGAAGTAAAAGGTTTAGGATAACTACATGAAAAAAGAAACAGGTCCCAAAAATCTAAATGCAATTGCTGACAATATTTTTTTTTTAGCAAGTCATGACAATAAATTATGGAAAAGATACATTATATCTGATGTAAAATATGGTTACTTGAGTGCAATACAGGTAGAGAAACAATGGTAGCATTGTTACAATGGCTGATAGGAAAATGAGTTTATGAAGGTAAAAGCTTCTTTGTTCCTCATTTTTCCATTGACATTCTTTTTGGAAAACTATTATTTTATCAACTTGAAGCTTCTTTTTAGGCTACTTGAAGTTGAATGGAACACAGTGAAAAAGAAGCATAATAAGCATTTCACATACACAAAATAAGAAATAAATACATCATATACAAGTAACATTTCTGGTTTCTAGGATCACAGTTCATATTAAGCTATATGTTTACAAAGGCAATTCATGCTATAATACTCAATAAAATTGTAATCTATATATAGAAAAGTTATAAATGGCAAACAGCATTTAAATAGGCCAGGACACTTTTAAGTTTAACAACGTGCTATTTTAAATTCAGAAACCCAGATAAATGCAATGGATATAACATTACCAAGAGTTTGAGGTTATTTTAAAAATATTCATGTTATAATGTCTTGGTTGGTGTGGCTCAGTTTATTGAACCCTGGCCTGTGAACCAGGTCACTGGTTTGATTCCCAGTCAGGGCATATGCCTGGGTTGTGGGTCAAGTCCTCAGTAGGGAGCATGCGAGAAGCAACCGATGGTTATTTTTCTCACACATCAGTGCTTCTCTCCCTCACTTTCTTCCCCCCATTCCCCTCTCTCTGAAAATAAGTAAATAAAATCTTTAAAAAAAGAATATATTCATGCAATACTTAATCATTCTAAAATTCCCTCATCTGCTTGGTATTAGAAACTAGGTAATATTGTTTCACCACATTGCAATATAAAACTTCTGATTAAAAGAATTCAAAGAAAAGTTTCCCATCTGTGCCTACATGTTAGTATCTTACTTGGATGCAACTGAAAATTTATAGGGACAAGGGAATTTTCACCAAGAGAAGGAGAGTTTTCTGCCCTTTAAAGTTGAAAAAGTTGTTATTTTTCTAATGCGTGTAGATCTGTAGGTCTATTCACATGTCTAGCAATCATTGCTCTATTTATTTTCTAATATTCCTCATTAATTTTTATGACTCTCATACATCTTTCCTAAAAAAAGTAGAAGAAATAACCATAAATTTTAAGAAAATAAAAAAACATCATGGTTGTTATATCAAAGAGCATAATTAAACAGACAAAAATTTTCCTTGGAATATAATGATGCATAATTTATTCTTACCCTCATATGTTAAATATTCTCTACTGGATAGTTTAACTTTAGGAAGTATACTGAATACCCATTTTTTAAAAATACAGGATAACAAAATTTTGATGTGATTTTTATATGACGTGGACAGGTTCATATTTGAGACTCACTCATTATTAATTAATATTGACATTTCCTAATCCAAATATCCATGAATGATATTCAAGAGAGATTATATATTAAATTTATATTTTGTAATGACACTGAAGATAAATATTCACTTTATCAGACCATCTCCCTACTTTAAGAATGTCAAAAATGTACACGAATTTCACAGAATTAGTTGTCTAAAATATAATTTGTCATATTTAATAATACATATTCTTAAATAATTTCCTCCAAAAAGAATGAGCATTATAATTTCCCCTACCACAAAGTTATAGAAATATCATGTTGAAATTATTCATTGTGGCAATTTAGTAATATGAAAATTTTATTGAATAAGGAAATTTAAATGTATTGCCTAGGCCAGGTAGACACACAGGGCAGAGATTATGAAACAAAGCTGTGTTCTCCAACTTTCTGAGGCTTTCTGGAGATAAAAATCAGGCAACAGCAGTTTTTCCCAACCTATAGAAAAATTAGATTAAGAAATAAAGATGCATAACTTTGATACTTTTATAATTTTGGGGACAGGCTGTCTGAGAAAATCTACTTCTGCCTCTAATTTTATTTAAAAATATTTACATATGTACAGGGGTGGGCAAAAGTAGGTTTACAGTTGTTTGTATGGAAAAAGACACACAGGTTATGATCATTACAATAGCTTTATTAACGCTTTGTTTCACATACTCACAACACTAAGCTTACATCTGCCCACCACTGTATGTATGCATATATACATGTATAATATTCCTGTAAGTACATATAATATATACACACACACATGCACTCACATACACATATATACATGTTTTGGGCAAATCACTTAATCTCCTGTGCCATTTTTCCTTATAGGATTATTATGTGAACTAATTCAGTTTATATATAGAAACCATGTCTCATAGTAAGGTACAGATTAATCCTTGGCTATTGTTATTATCACTGCTGCTGCTACTAGTAATGTTAAGTTTAAACATAATAATATTTCAAGTTTCCTGAAGAATATAATTATTTCCAAATGCTCTATCATTTAAATAAATTGAATAAGTTTGAAGACCATTGCCATCAAAACAAAAGATTAAAAAGCATGGAATTTTGAAGTATACTTGGGATTTTTAAAGAGAATAGAAGAACTGAGAGCAGGGATTATCTTTTGTCACAAAATACTATGAACTGGCTTGATTTTAAAACCTGTTTGCATGTCTTAAGATTTATGGGAAGATATAACAGAAATGCATCCTACTCCAAGTCCTTCTTACTCCTTTAACAGCAGCAGCTGACACAGGAAAATAATTCCCTACTTCACTGTGCTGACAGTACATCACCTAGATTCAGAAATTATGTCTTCAGCAGCAAGGCAATAGGTTTCTGTCTACACTGACAAAATAGAAGAATAGTAAATTTACACAAAATAGAAACGATTTATTGTTATAAAAGAAAAATCAAATGTAGTAAACAGAATTAGTGAACTGGAAGAGTTAAATCTACTTTGAATTTCAACTGTTTGGCTATAACTTTTTTCTTAGAAAATAGTTTTGTTTATTTATAATCTTTAAATCTTATAAATTTATATTTCTACTCTCCTAAAGTCCTTAAACAAAGAAAAAATTTTAATAGTATCAACTAAAACTCAGTAGTCCTCTGATTTTAACTATCCCTAGTGTGTAGAACATTGTGTCCTACTTGAAATAAATGTCATTAAAAAAATTATAAGAATGGTGGTAAGTGGTAATTAATAGTTTATATTAAAGTTGTTTTACTAAAAATTTATTCTTCACTCATATGTAATAATTGGATATTTGCATTTATGTGTGTATCACAGTAAACTTATAAACTATCAATTTTTCTCTAATTTAATTATATAAAAATCTGGTGATCTCCCTTAAAGTGACTTTTAATATATATGTTTGCTTAATTAACTCTAGACATCATAAGGTATTGTAGACTTCTGCTTTATAATGATAAAGTACCAACCTCAGGTTACAGAATTGAGTTCTCAGATTCAAATCTTTCTGCCATTTACTAGTCAGGTGATATTGGGCAAATTACTTATCATTTTGTTCCCTTATTGTAAAATGAGGATAATAGTGTCTTTTCTACTAAATTCGTTTGAAGGTTAAATGAAAATCTACACTAAAACACCGAGAACAAGGCTAACACATAGTCGTCGTCGGCAGCCGTCCGTCTCGAGAGACGATGGTGTAGCTTCTTAAGAGTCTATCTGCATCGCCGAGAATGGCTGTGCAGTCCGACTCGGGAGTGACACGGTATCTGTCTCCTCCCGTGTTGAATCGACATCTTGTGATGACGCTGGAGTGTCCTCTCCAGTGAAGCTCTAACACATAGTAAAGCACTACATAAATGCTACTAGTTTTTATTGTTACTATTATTAATACTGTTATTATTGTGGCTATGAATGAAAGATTAAGCACACTACCTACTGAGATTCCAGTAAAGTGACAAAAAAGATACAAAATCAAAGGACAAGGAGAAGGTTTTAGAAAACGAAAAACTCAAGCAGATGACTCATAACGGATTTAGCACAGCAGAGAAAGCTGAAAACTACATGGCAGACAAGAATAATCATATAAGAATCAACATAATTTGCCTAACAGAAAGTAAAGGGTAATGCTAGCACTAAAAACTAAGGGATTCTCTAAAAGCCTATATAGAGAACATTTCCACACTCAGGTTTAAGGATCCCACTCCACACGTCCTCTTTTACCCCTAGAAGTTAGTATTGAATATCTCCAACCAGAGAGGTTCCTGACTTAGAACTACAAAGCACAACATAGGTAGAACGCACAGGACAAGGTTCAATTGGAACTGAATTGGTTCTTCGATGTTGACAGGGAGATGTAAACCATCCAAAAAGAGTATCTGAAAATTCATTGGAAAACATTTAAAACCCAGAAAAGACATGTAGAGACCACAAGCTGGAATTACACAAAAGAAATTCTGGTTCTTTGCTTGATCACCCTGATAAAACCATTTGGCAACAATTCTTGCTCCTAGACACACAGGTTCAAAGCAAACCTCATTAAGTGAAGGATTTCAGAAAAGTCTCAAACATGAAAGACTAGAACCAAAATAAATAAAAAGAAAAACACACTCAAAGGAAATATCATACAAAGAGAAGAAACATTTAAAAACTATTATTACCATCCTCACAGACATAAGACATGATAATTATATTCAGAAAACAAGACCCATGTGCTATACTAAAAAATAGAATAATCGGAGAAACAGTAACTTCTAGAAAACAGAAAGAGCTGAAATAAAACTTTACTTGAAAGAAAATGTCTAGGGTGGGGGGGCAATGGGGAAAAATGTGGGACAATTGTAATAGAAAAACAATAAATAAATAAATAAATAAATAAATAAAATTTTTAAAGGAAAGAAAATGTCTAGAAGATTTCCTAGTAAGTAAAATATAAAGAAATGAAAAAAGGCCTAGCTGGTGTGGCTCAGTTGGCTGGAGCATAGTCCTGTAAGCCGAAATGTTGCAGGTTCAATCCCTGGTCAGGGTACGTGCCTGGGTTGCAGACTCCGTCCCCAAAGTGCATGCAGGAGGCAACCAATGGATCGAGTTTTCTCTCTCACATCGATGCTTCTCTCCCCCAACCCCCTTTCCTTCTCTTTAAAATCAATTAAGTACATCCTAGAATGAAAATAGAAAGAAAGAATAAAAAAAGGAAAGACAATTTAAGAAAATTAGAGGACAAATAGAGCAAAACATATACGCCCATTGACATGACTGGCAACAGAAAATTGAAGGTGAAGAAGCAATGCCTTCATAATTTTGAAGAAAACTATTTTATAGCCTACACAGATATGAACATAAGCTAATAATCAATCAAATGCAAGAATGGGATAAAGATACTTTCAAGTTAACAAACTTCTGTGACTCCTTTATCAGGAAGCAGCTGAAAAGTATACTTCTAGTACAAAGAAGAAAAAGCAGGAAGGGAAGCACAGAATTCAGAAAATAAAGAATCTAGCACTGAAGAACAGTCTGAGGAAGTCCCAAGATGACCTGCTATACATCAGGCATAGAAAGCAACCAATCTAGATTGCACAACAAGCATATGGAAAGGTCTCCACAAAAAAGGGACAATTGATACAGTGTCTGAAACCACACTTGAGCATTCAAAAAATTACTGATATGCATATAAGAGATCTGTTGATACATTTAGGGAAAAGAAGCAATAGGTACACAAAATATAAGCAAATAGAAATGAGGTAATTACTGCCCTGGCTGATGTGTGGCTCAGTGGATTGAACACCAGCCTGTGAACCAAAGGGTCGCTGATAGATTCCCAGTCAGGGCACATGCCTGGGTTGCCAGCTAGGTCCCCAGTTGGGGGTGTGTGAGAGGCAACCACATATTGATGTTTCCCTCCCTTTCTTTTACCCTCCCTGCCTTTCTCTCTAAAAGTAAATAAAGTTTTAAAAAATGAAATAATTAGTAATTCCAGTAAAAAAGAAAAAGTGGTATAAAAAGGAAAAATCTTGTAACACATTGTTTAATTTATTTAATCCTCACTCAAGGATATGTTTTATTGATTTTTAAAGACAAAGGAAGGGAGGGAAGGAAGGAGGAAGTGAGAGGTAGGGGGGAGGGAGGAGAGGAGAGAGAGATACAGAGAGAGACACAGAGAGAGAGAGAGAGAGAGAGAGAGAGAGAGAGAGAGAGAGAGAGACATCAATGTGAGATAGGAACATAGGAACATTGACGTGTTGCCTCCTGTACATGCCCCAACCAAGGATACAACCTGCAATCTAGGTATGTGCCCTGACTGGGGATTGAACCTGCAACCCTTTGGTGTAAAGGATGACACTCCAACCAGTTGAGCCACCTGACCAGGGCAATAACACATTGTTTAGATAAAAAATAACAATACTTAAAAACAATACAGTTGATTTAATGCAAAATTATCAGATAAGTATGTTGAGAATATGGAGTGATTAGTGTGTAAGTATGCTGAGAAAATGAAGATATAAATGTAAGAAAAGTAAATCCCCAACTAATAAAATGGGAAGTAAATTGATAGAAAAAAAAACAAAAAATCAACAGAAGAGCAATTTAAAAGTGTTATTTAAAAATAAGGAAATGTCGTAAGAAATAGCTATAAGAGTGCAAAGTCACTGGCTCTGGAAAGTATGGTTATAGAAGATGGCTATCAGTAAAACAGGAATCCTTTAAGGTTTCAAGTCTTTTAATACTATTTTACATTTAAATTCTGCGCATACATCATTTGTTTTTAATATCGATTCAATTGATTTTATTAGATAAACGTCCTGCTTACATTGTGAAATAATATTAATATTAATGTTAATTTCTAAATTTTAACATAGTAATACTTCGATTATGCAGCACCAGCATGGTTTCACACACACACAAAAAAAAACAATTCTAGAGATGATGTTTGTACCTCTGAGTGCCAAAATTTTCCTTTTTTCACTAACTGTTAACAGATTTTTTAGTGCTCGCTTTAGTAGCACATTATGCTTACTTACTATGTGTTACGTCCTGAGCACTTTTCATATAAATTTCAACTCTGTGAGGTAGGAACTATTATTTTCCCCATTTTACATATATGAAAATGAAGGAACAAAGAGGCAAAGTGACTGAGTTGAGATTTTAACCCAGGCAATTTGACTTTAGAATTTGTGGTTTTCCTGCTTTGTTCTGCTTTATATTATATATAAATCTATTAAACTCAACATATTATCTTTAATTATTTGGAAAAAACTATAATATTCATAATTACGAACTATTATTACTGATGTATTAGAGATATATGAAAATGTGATCAAAATTAATAGAATGCCAGATACCAAAAGATATTCACATTATAAATCTTTTAAAAAATTTTTCCCACAATGAAATTATAAATTGATAAAATGACAAAATTATATATAAGGCTCACTTACCTAAATCTCTACATGATTTGTCATTTCTTTTTTCTCCTACACACAGTAGTACCACTATTACACCTGGTTATTCATACAGTCAATTAAATATAACAGTAAATAACACAGAGGAACAAGATAATCATCATCTTCAAAAGAACCACAATATGAAAAGGTAACTAAATTTACCTATGCAAAGACATACTATATATTGCCTTGATTCTCAGGCACATATTCTTCCAACAATTTTTTTTTCCTTTCTGGGTAAAGAAAGTAATCGTGTATCCCACAAACAACAGTATTTCAGATTTGATGAAATACAGTAACAGTTGCATCGCACTGTGTCAGGGTACTATCCCAATTGCTTTGTATATCATTACTAACTTAATCCTCACAACAATTCTGTGAGGTAGATAGTATTATTATCCCTATTTTACACATGAGAAAACTGAAGCACAGATTAAGTAAACCACTGAAGTTCACGCGGCTACCGAGTGGAAGAGTGAGAATTCCAACTTCAGCAGAGTCTAGTTCCAGAGACTAAACTCTTAGATATTATACAGTACGACTACATCACTACACATAACTTGTCTCTTTCTCTGATACCCCATAACTCCTAACGTTTTTTTCCTTCTCTGAAACGGAAACTACTTTTAGCTACATCACTTTTTGTAAACAGAACCTATTGTTTCTTCGGTTGCATAAGAATAGAGAGTAAATTTAAAGTAGAGCTACTTGGTTGACAGTGAATATGAAGCAGAAATAGGACAATTAGTCAGCATTCATTTTTCAACTCCCTGTTCAGCCACTTCTCATCCCTCCTCTTGTAATCTCTTGGGATATAAACCCTCAGTATATTTTCAGTTCTGATTAAAGATGTTTAAGCAGTGGATTGACATACATTTAATGTAGAATACTTCTTTCCTAAAAACAAATTTCCAACATTTTCACAACAAAGATAATTTCAAATTTATGCCTGAAGAAATTCTGTACAATGGCAAGTTAAGAATATTGAAGAAATACTAAATTATTTTAATTACAATTATCTTTATAAATAATTTCTCTGTGAATCCAAGTCATTCTTCTTTGGTAAATAGGAGAACCTCAAACACTACTGAATAAGGTAAAAATCAAGGAACTATTTCTTACATGATTTCATAACCACACACTGCTTTACTCTGAAATAATACCATTCATTGAGGTATTAGTCTGTATCTTGATAGTTTTTACATACACTATCACTCATCACTGCTCCTTGTGATAGGTACTAAAATATCAATATACTGGAAACTGTAAAACAGAGAGATCAAGCATCTTGTCCAAAATCACACAGATGGCAAATAAGATAGAAATTCACATTTTTGCCTTACTTCAAAGCTTTTGTTCTTTCATATATCGAATAAGGCATGTTAGTAAAATGAGTGAAAATTACAATGAAAGTGATAGTTACTAATGCTATTATTATACAATATAGAAATAATATGGTTTAGAACTATTTTAGTTATAAAATTATGTCTAACAGGTATGTCTTGTTTAGGGTTTCTGTAAGATAAAAATGTTAGACCTTTAAGTACTGTACCTGAACTTAAGTACATTAATGAAAAATTTTCTAAAACGTATCACATATATTCCTAACTTCTTAAAAAGTAATAGACCCAATTTAAACATTTCTTGATGAGTCAAGGTCATCAAGACTGTGAGCATCAGTAATTACACTGTGTGCCAAGGTAACTACAAGTGTACGCAGTAAGATACAAAACTTAAGAGCTACTAAGCTAGCAGGCACCCTGTAACTTTGTTAAAGAAGTCCATGCTGAGAAAATTGATTGTCAGTGGCCTCTCTCTGTCTCAAAAAACAACAGCTGTTTGACATTGCTCTTCATCTATACTCACTGTACCCAGATTCTTGCACTTTCATAAGAATAAAAGGTTATCCCCCAAACGACAATGTCAAGTATCCATCAACTGACAGGTCTTTCTTTTCTTTTCCTTTTGTTTTTTACTATTTTACAGTTAAGCACCTAGTCCACCCCCTGTGATTACAGAGATATTCTTTCTTCTTTCTCTCCACTGACTTCTTTCTGTTCTACTGTACCTGCTGTTGTCCTAGAGCAATGGCGCTTCCACACTTGCTGCCCGTTTCTTTTTTTCACCTTTTTTCTTTCTTTTCTATCTAGTCTCTTATTACATTTTGGCTTCTGTGTATAAAAGACCAAAAATTCAGTGTGACATGAGGCCAAGAAATAACAAGTTGGATAGACAGAAAAGAGAAGAGAACAGAAGAGAAGAAAAAAGAAAAGAAAACAGAGAAGAAAAGAGGAGAGAAAAGAAAGGAAAAGGTAGATCACGGCTCATGAATTTTTGTAATCTAGCATTGAGCACTGTTCCAGAGTAAGGACTAAAATGACACTGTGTGGAACTGAACTATGTAATACAAGCAAAATCACCAACAAATGAGATTGAATAACTTAAAACCACCACATTCTCTTCTTTACTAGTTTTCTTTTTAATCTAATGAAGATCCATGATTGGTGCTGAAATTTTGACAGAAGAAAAAGAGCATGAGAATGCAAACTGAAGGCAGAGTTCTTAAATTAAAAAAGACATTACAAAATGGGCATTCATATAGAAAAAAATGCCACTTAGAAAAGTGATCTGTGATAGTTCTATGGACATTTAAATGAACAAAAGTAAATAAAACATGATGTAACTGAAGAATAAGTAGAAACATGTTGAATAGTAAAGATAGAAATGAAAATAAAATTTGGATAACAAAACAGCTTAGCAAAAATCTTAAAAATGTAATGATTAAAGAATTTAAGCAGTGTTTAAGGTTACTTAGAGACATGGTACATGATTCTAAGAAATTATCATATTTTACTATATCAGAGCAAAGCAAAAAGGAATAAATCCATTCGTATGCCTTTTTATTTTTATTTATTTATTTATTTATTTTTGGTTTTTCAATTACAGTTGTCCCCTTTTCTCCCCATTTCTCTCCCCCACCCAACCCACCCCCTCTCCCACAATCATATCCCTCCCCATTGTCCATGTCCATGAGTTCATATGCCTTTTTAAAAAGCTAAACACTACTTTTTAAAATCTTCGCTAAGAGACCAGTCTTTAAACAAACATCCTATTTTTCTTTTCCTTTTCCTAAAACTAGAACCTGCAAATATGTCTTCAACAATACTTAGAAGAACCTCTAACATAGGATGAGGTCAAGAGATATCTAAAAAATAGAAAACAAGAATTCGTTTAATTTCCTATAAAAATTTTGCCTTCAATTCAAGTCTCTTTCCATTGAAATTCACACACACAAAAAATGCCATTACAATCTGAAAAACCAATGCATTAAGGTCTATATACTTCTGGTTTAAATTTTAAAATGCTATTTAAAAATAGTATATAGTATAATCAATTTTAAATGTAATGCATGAAGAATTTTTTCAGAACATTGTATTTATAGTTTCTCTAATTTGCATTATCCTGACATTTACAAGTCTTGCTTGATTTTAATAGTTTTGTAGTGGTTAGAGTAACCTAATCTGGAAATGTATTAATAAGATAACTTCCATTAGGTACATGGTCATACTATACCTGTTTCATTCCCACTCTTCTGTGTCATTACCTTTCCATTTTTCTCAAATTTATTAAACCTTAAAATTCAAAATATATGTTAACATTTAAAAAATGTTTTTTCTTGCTCAAAATTAACAGTGTATGCTTTTTTAAAATTACCGTGGGTTTCCATTTGGTAATCAATAATGCTCTGTGCATTACTGAGAAAAACCTAACAAATATTATATTTCTACCTATATTTGAAATATCTTAAGAGTTTCTTGATATCTACTATGTGAAGCATCTCAAACCAAAAGAAATATTGATAGGACGTAAAATATGAAGTCAATAAAAAGTAATGAGGAAAGAACTTCTGGGATCTTGAAAAAACTAGTAATACCATACTGAGATAACAGGAGAGACTAAGGAAAGATAAAAAAGATTCCTTATTTCATTTTTTTTAGGGAATCCCAGTACACTTACAACCTATCTTTGACCCATATTTCTAATTACTGTTGACAATGTAATAACTGTTATTGTATCTTCTTTAAAATAGTAAATTCAGGATTCTATTTCCTTTTATCTTTTACCATTTATTGACACAATAAATTCTATTTGGAACAAGTATTTGTAGATGAAGAATCTAAATCCACATGGAGACAGTGACCTGTGTGCAGATCTATCTTCTGCAGTTACCAACTTACCTCACTTCTGAAATGGTTATGATAACTGAGTAAATTTCCAAAATTTCCAAGATAGCTGAGGGAAATGAGTAAGATATTTCATTAAAAAATATCTATAGCATATGTTTATGTTTGGCAATATAGTAAGCTAGATAACCAGACCAATCCTTCTGCCTGAAACATCTAAATATGTCAGAAAAAATATCAACATATTCTTCAATGAAATTTGTTAGCTGACAAGAAAGCAATAAATACTGAGGTCAAGACCGAAGTGAATGCGGAAATCCAGAGAAATAAGTAGAATATTTAAGAAAGCATTTATCTTGAATATATTTAATGAACCAATATAATTTGTGCTTCTGTCTTTTTTATCTTACTGACTCCTGACACCAAGAAGCCGTGTCATAAAAGTGAAACAAATATTCTCTCACTCTCTGACAAATCCCTCAAACATACAGTTTTGGAAAATTAGGAGAAAAAAAACTTTGGAAATTCATAACTACAACACCACCTTCAAGTAGGTTTTCAGCTTGAATTCATACCTGAGTAATTCAGATAACCTTAAACCAAGAATTCAGTTACAAATTGTTCCAACTAGCAGTTACCACAGACTTCTGACAAAAGTAATCACAAAGCCATTCTGAAGGAAACCACCTTTAACCCAAGTTTCAAAGAATGCCCTCAGATAAAGTGCTGAAAACGAAACATTTAAAAAACACAAGGAAGCATGGCTGTATAAGTGAGAACCAGCAAAAACAAGAGATGACAGAGTTATCAAGTTCAAAATAAGTATGCTGATTATGTATTAAGACTAAAGAAAATTCCAAACATAAGAGTAAAGAGATCTAAAAAAGAATCAAACAGTACTTCTAGGAATTAAAAATAACTGAAATATTAATACCCAACAAAGTATCTTGCATATAGAATATCATATATTTTTATTATTTTTTCATGTTTTTCTCCTTAACACATAAACATTTCAATTAAATGGGGAGCAGCAAATCTGAGTTTATTAAATATTTCTTGACAACAAAGCAGACAATTAAAGTATTAACAAAGACAGAAAAGTGGATAAGAATATGTTTGAATGTTAAAGAATGTTTGAGTCTAATTTTTTAAAATCATATGTTCCTTGCAACCTTATGTTCTGTCTCTAATTTATCTCAAAAAGTGTGTTTATCATGGAAAGTAACCGGATAAGCCTCAGATCCAGATATACAAATTATCAAAACTTCAAAGTGGTAAAACTGAAGATGCAAAACTTGCACATTTCAATTACTGTATACTTGAGAGCGTAGCCTAAAGCAATTTTCTAGATGAAAAGAATTAGTACCACATTCTTTTAAATCTTTACTTCTTCAACAGTGTATTAGTTCTTGTGCTTATCTTGTCTTTCAGTATTGTAAATGAAACAAGCCTAAACAATTTTTAAAGTTCTGATTCCATACATACTACTTAAACAACAGTTTAGTGTTTTTGTTTTGTTTTTTTTGTATTTAATGATGACTCTATTCCTTCCATTCAAGGTTCTTTACCTTAAAGGATCTACAGAAGAAGTAAATGTCAGAAAGAATAACAAAAAGAAACTGCTTTCTTCCTCATTATCTGAAAGATAAAGTTCATTAAATAATTCTTAAAAATTTAATTCACTAAAGTAATCCATCCTCAATCACTGTGGTTATAGCACTAAAAATCTTCTAACAAAACTGAAGTTGTCAAGGTAAATTTCTCATCAAAATAAGTTCAGTAAATAGCAAAAAGGACTATGTATTATCCAGAGGCATTATGGTCCTAAAACATAACACATAAAGGTAAAATCCCCACTACGTCTACCATCTCCCAAATCACCTCTTTCAATTGTTCAGGAAGCACTGTCATGATACTGTAATGTGCTGAAACAGAACCATCCGTAAGTTTTATATTATGCTGACACTTTGCCTTTTTTAAGTATTCCAAACTGGCCTATACTTCATTAAGATCAATGTTTTATCATTTATTGTCCCTTAATTTTCCCAAACTCTGTAAAATCTTTCTTTTACAGATTATATATATGCCCAATAAAAGTATTTTCTCCTGGCTTAAGAGCATGATTGGTAATATGTTATTTGGTTTTAGAGACTAAATAATATGGACTAAAAGATTCTGGTATACATGTAATAGGATGATTAATGATACCTCTTCTATTGCCTGGGGTTTGAAAAGTAGAAGCCAAACATGAGAACAAAGAGAAAGTATACTCACATTCTACAAAGAACTGAAAGCAACTGAGGCCAGACAGTTGCTCTTTTGAGAGTATACCTTCCCTGTGGTTCTGCAAGAAGAGAATGATGTCTACATACTGAGTGTACTCACTGAAAGAATACCATTGCACTCCTGGTTCACATGAATACTGAGATATTAGGCTATGCCCATGTGGCTAGAACACAGAAGGCCTGAAAGAGAGTTCACTAAGGATATCTCACAGAAAGTTAACTGTGCAGTAGGAGACCCCAGCAGAACCCTTCACAGATTCAAAAAATGAGCAAGTCATCATTCAGACACCTGCCACACAGAAGACAACATTAATGGACAGTCAGTATTAAGACAAAGAGGCAGCAAAACTCAATAGAATATTACAATCATAAGCCTAGTTAAGTAAAAATAAAGTTTGCCTATTTCTTCTTTCCATCCAGACTCAAAACCTAAAGAAGCCAGAACCAGAACTGGAGGTGGGGGGAGGTACCTCAGCATCAATGTATGTCCCGACTGAAATCTAAAGTAAGGAAGAACTGACCTTATCAACTTCAAGTTCCTGGGGCCCAAAGCCTGACTAGTGCTAGGGTAGAAGAAGAACTTTAAATCGGATATGAAATTCAAATTTCACCTTATACAAAACTGGAAGGAGTTTTTAAAGACAAAAGATGAATGAGAAGTTATGGAATATACCAAGATATGATTCTCTTGTTACCCTGGCTGAGTCTATACCGAGCACAGTTCCAGATTAAACATATGATAATGGATAAAAAGAGCAAGAACATTTAAAAAATACTAATTCAAAGTATAATTCATAGGTAAAACAGACAAGAATTGGCAATGACTAGAGAGAGAAGAAAAGAAGAAGAGCACAAAATAAAAGATAACTAGTTTTTCTAAATAACTGGGTAACTTGAAAGTAACTGGTACCAATAACTGAAACAGAAAACAAAAAGGAGGTTTATACATTATGAAAATACAGATTTGACATACTGAGTTCTTCATCTACTTATGTATTCATATATGCAAGATATATATTGTGTACCTACTATGTGAAAGACTATGTTAAGTATTAGGGACACACTGTAAATAAGTGATAAGTGTCTTTACTGTCAGAGTTACAGTAGTCTACTGTGCTAAACAATTACAATAAGGATAAGAATTTCAGAATGCTTTATGAACACAAAAGGAGGGTGGCTTAACTAGATTTAGATGATCAGGAGAGAATTTTTAAATGATCAAATACATAAGATGAAACCTCAAGGACATAGAGGAACAGTGGTTGTATGTGTCTGTGTGTTACGCGTGTGTGTGTTCAAAAAGAGGTTAATACAGAAACACAACCAAACATGCAATGACTAGATGACTGAAACTTAGTTCAGTGAGTTAAAGAACTAAGAGGATTTCAATGACTTTTAAGAGAATTGGATAACTTCAGGAGCAGCAGAATACAGAAAAACAAACAAACATACAAACAGTACACAGATTATCCTCTAAAAAAATTTAATGATTATGGGAAGGAAGAGAGGGAATGACCATTAAGAGAATTACCAGCCCCTGGCTGCTGTGGCTCAGTGGATTGAGTGTCGGCCTGCGAGCCAAGTGTCACTGGTTCGATTCCCAGCTAGGGCACATTACTAGGTTGCACGTCAGGTCCCCAGCTGGGGGCGCAAGTGAGAGGCAACCACACAGATAAAAAAAAAAAAAAAAAAAAAAAAAAAGAGAGAATTACCAGAATCAAAGAAATTATTTAGTATTTCATAATTTAAGAAAAATAGAACTGATTATATTTCTAAGCCAAGAATAAAGATCTAATGAAAAAATAGCAAGTAAGATCCCAAAGAATGAGCTAATAAAACAAGAGACTGAAAAAAAGGTAAAAAGCAGGATAAATGATAGCCGCAAAATAGGAAGAGAGAATTCCCTCTCTAGAGATGTAGACAGGGATTAAAGACAAAATTATAAAGTAATTTGAAGTATAAACGAAGGATGGAAACTGTGAAACAAGTTCATTTACATAGTATAAATGAATTTGAGGTAAGTTTCTAGGCTGACAAAGATGAAAAATGTTTGGAAAGCAGGCACAGGATAGAAAGCTAAGCAGAGATGAACAAAGGGATAATACCAACAAGAGCTGACTCAATTGGAACTATGTATCAGGTTCAGTAGTAGAATCAGTTGACCCAATTTAGTCTTTTATCTAGGGATGCTCAGCAGTCACAGAGCAACAATACATAGATGGTAATAAAAACCTGAGGCTGAGCTACATCAGAGCTTACATTTATATTTTAAATGACTTCAAGAACACAAAGAATACACATTTTTAAAGACTTTCAAGAATAAAAATAAATATCATAAAATTGGAAAAAGTAAAATAGTAATAATATGATTAATATAGAGTGTAACACATTCATTGCTACTTTGAAAATGTCATTCATTTTTAATTTAATATCATTTAACACGGTCAGTTTCTGCATACATCCTTCTCCTTAGAGCATCTTAATGTAAAACAGTATCTTACTGCAAGAGCCACATAAATTAATGGTCATTTATATTAAAAGTAAAAAATGTTATCAGAAAACAGTGTCTTACTTTAATAACTTAAAATTTTTTAAGTTAACCAACTACTCCAAACATGATGGCTTTTTATATTAAAAATTCTTAACTATGCTGTGAAATATCTTCTAGGTAAATTCTAAGTAAATAATTCTCTGAAAACTGTAAACAACTCCTACCAGTTAGGAGTTTTGCTTATCGACGTAAGTTTAAGTGTTAATAACTGAAGGTTTACAAAGTCCTTTAAACATACTGTGTGTAATCCAATTTAAGACAAATAAATGTCGAAATCACTTGACCTAGACCAAAAGGCCCTCCATAATCTAGCCTTTGCCTGACTCTCCAGCTTTATTCCTTATCACTGAGAAGAGATTTGGTCTTAAATATCTTTGCATCCTCTGTACATAGCAAAATGCCCAACATATAATACATATTTAGTAAATATTTGCTAACTAAACACATGGATAAATAAATGTTGGAAAAACCGGAGATATTAAACTTTGTTAACGCCAAATTAAAAAAAAACAACATGAAAAATCACTAATCATAAAATGTTAAAATTTGTAATTTATATTCCATACTCATATATAACTATTGTTAAATATGACCAGTCTAAATATATTTTAATTGCTTATGTAGACACATCTTAAAGCTATTTAAAAGGATGAAAATTAAAAAGCATGATTTGAGTATGCTGAAACCAACACTTCAAAAATAACACTAATACAAGAAAGTTTAAAAACAAGTCAAATATGGGGGAATTACCATCAGTCCAAGGTATTTTTTTACATATAGTAGGATATGGTAAAAAAGACCCTGGTCTTTGGAATCAGATAAACCTGTATAAAATCTGTCTCTATCAGCTGTGTAAAAATAGTACACTATAGTTATTTTCAAAATAATCTGTAAGGATAATGTGTAAACTTATATCTCACACAAATGAGCAACAATATTAAGGTACAATCTAATAAAAAACATGTAATTAATAAGCATGCAAAAATAAATGTCTTAAATCACAAATTTTAAGCCATAATTTTGAGCCACAATATTAAATTTCAATGTTAAACTTAAAATGAAAACAAATGAATATTCACATGTTCTTGCCCCTGGAATCCAGAAAGCCACAAACACCAGTTTTCCTTTTTTTTTACAACAGCGAATAAACAAACTTCCTCTATTGTGTCATTTAATATGACAAGTATACAAATTTACTTTGTCTTGTTCTAGCAGGTTATTTCGAGATTAAATGTCTTTTGCTAGTAAGATATACCAATAATGTGTATGATTAGAAGTGTAAATTGTTACTACATAATTTTTTATTTAAAATATTATATTGGCTCTATAAAAGCTCATTGATTTTTTCTCCCCAGCATGAAATAATACAATTCACTTTAATAACTGAGTACAGAATAAAAGAACAAAACAAAATAGTAAAGTAAAAAACCAACTGATTTAAATAAAGAGAAAAATGAAAACCATGAACTGGAATAAAACAATAAAATAAAGAGATCCACCCTGATCTATATGGATCAGTTGGCTGCAAAGCGAAAGGTCACCAGTTCATTCAGTCAGGGCACACACCTATGTTGCAGGTTCAGTCCTCAGCTAGGGGACTTTCTCCCTGTCTTCCCCTCTCTCTAAAAATTTTAAAATAAAATCTTTAAAAAAATAAGGAAATTCTCAGTTCATAAGCATAAAAGTATCTGAAAATATGTGGTGACTGTGGTGGGGAGAGGGATGGGTGGAGGTAGAAGATAGTGTAAGGGGTAAAACTGTAATGGAAAAATACAATAATAATAAAAATAAACAATTACCACTTAAATAACTTTTTTTCTACATCTGTAATTTATTTAAGGTGTAACCCTTAAAAAGATGAAGTTTTGATCTAGTACAATATTCTAAATGGCTCAGTATATATTTATTTACTATTCACAATATGTATATATATATCCCCTAACATGGTTTTAGGCTAATTGCATTCTCAAAGATCAGTAGATTTCATTTTGATACAATCCAATGCGCTGGTATTATTTACTATTTTCTTAATCCTACTGCTTCATATTTATTCTTTAAAAAACAACTCTCACAGGTATGAAAATATTTATGCTACTATAATGGATGTACTGATACTGACATTCCTTAGAATACAGATTTTTTTTCCTACAGATTTCCTTATAACAAATTTAAACACAAACTCCAGCTTTCCAGAGTTTTAACACTGAATTCACAGCCAACTATACCTTTAGTTGGTTAATTCTTGACTTAGCTAAGCAAAGCAGACTGCATTTTTGCAACATTTACTTCTTTTGATACTGGCTTTCATTTAAGGCAAATATCTTCAATATAATCAGAATCATGACCAATTAGATGGGAAGTCTGGAAGAAAGAGAGAAAGTAAGAATGACTCCAAGAGGCACTAGCCGAGTAGCTCAGTTGGTTGGAGCAACACCCTGGGTTCGATCCGCAGTCAAGGCACATACAAGAATCACCCGATGAATGCATTAATAAGTGGAATGACAAATCAATGTCTCTCTCTCTCTCTTTTCCTGTCTCTAAAAATCAATCAATCAATAAAAATTTTTAATAAGAATAAGAAAAAATAAGATTTTTGGTCTTACAAATTGGAAGGACAGAACTCCAATTAAGATGGAGATGATTGTGGGAGATGTAAATTTGGGGATAGGACAGAAAGATAAGAATATTTAATTCTAACCCATTTACACATACCAGTGATATCAAGTAAGCAGATGTAGCGTTAGTCTGGAGTTCAGGTAAAGTCCAGAATGAACATAAACATTTGGTAGTCATCAAAGAACAGTTAGTTATTTAAAGCCATCACACTAGATAGAATCACCAAGGGGAGTAAGCACATACAGTAAAAAGAAGAAAGTGGTTCAAGGACTGAGCTCAGGGAAACGGGAAGAAATCAGCAAAGGAAACTCGAGGCTACAGTCAGTGAGGTAAAAGTGTGCTCAAAGCAAAATGAAATGTTTCAAAGAGGAGACAGTGATCACTGTCAACTTCTGATTAGCACAGAAAGATGAGAATTGAGAACTGACCACTGAATGATCATCACTGAAGTCACCAACCCTGACAAGAGCAGTTCCAGAAGATGGAGTCAAAATTCTAACGGGAATGCCTTCAAAACAAAACAAGGACAAGAACGAGGGACAAGCACAAGTACAGTATTCCCTCACTTATCGTGGATATTACTTTCTAGACTCCCCCCGCCACCCCCCATGATAGCTGAAAATCCGCGAAGTAGGAACCTCATGTTTATTTTAGTATTTATATATATTTTAAGGCTTTATAAACCCTTCCCACACACTTATAAACTGTTCCCAGTCCCTTATTAACCTTTTCCACACTTTTATAAACACTACTTATGTTCTTAAACATATTCTACACTCTTAAACCTATATAACTTTAACAATATATGTATACAGTACTGCAAAACCCCGCAATATAGTGAAAAATCCGCGATAATTAAATATAATATTTTTTTTAAATCCCGCGATAGAGTGAGGCTACAATAAGTGAACCGCAATATAAAGAGGGACTACTGTCTAGACAACTAGTTTGAAGCATTTTACTGTTATTGGCATGATAATTGGAACAGAAAGTGAAATAAAGAGAAAAAAATTTTTAACATAGGAAAAATAACAGTAGGTTTGCAGGCTGAATAGCTATGAGGGAATGAAATCTAGAATAAAAGTAGAGGGTTGGTCTTTGCTAGGGGCAGGGAAATTTTAATAAAATAATAAGAGATAATATAGACTGGATAGGTGCTGATGTAGTTAGGTGGCTAAATCTGGTGGTAGGAGCTTTTGAAATTTCTTTTAATATTATTTTCTCCATGAAATAGGACATAAAATAATCAGCGAGGATAAAAGAAGACTCCATTTTGGAATTGATACTTTAACTCTTCATATATTGTGTAGCCTACTGCCTTAGTTCCAATGTGAAAATGCTACAAATGAAAAGTTGGGGTTATTTTTACCACTCATATCCTACCTCAAATTTCTCTATTTCCCAAAATCATACACTAATATAAACAGAGATAAACCAGAGTCACTTCTACCCTAGACTAATATAGATTCCTTTTATATAAACTATAAACTTTCAGTATTACTGTGATTCCAATCAGACCTCAAATACTGTCATCTCTACAGGTTTAAGTCTCCAAGAATAAATCCATTCCTCTAAAGATTAGGCCCACAATATTTAATTATTCTGAAATTAAATGACCTTTAGCAAGTTTTTCACTTTATTTTTTTTCCTATAGCACCTAGTATTCTTATATATTCAAAGCAGCAACATTCTCAACACAAAATCAAATTTGCTCAATATTAGTACAGATATTCACTCAGATTTTATATTTTCCACAAAGCAGCCCCAGAAACAGTATGATCCTAATTACATCTACTGTCCTTAAGAGCACATTCACACAAAACAAAATCAGATATACTATGAGATGAATCTTAACTATGTAATACATAAATAATATTTGCTTTATTATGTAAGACATCTGAATACAGCATTAAGTTTATACATTGATTATAACAAAATAGACATATCATAAAAAATTTTTATCATAATGGCAACCAAAATCTTTTGCAATGACTCTTAGAACATATGAACCCTTGTTAAGGAACAGATTGCAATAAACTACGACCCTTAAAAGATACTCTTAGTAAAAAATACATCATTAAATTTTCTCAGATCTGTCATGGAAATAGCAGGAACATGAATTAAAATATTCAAGGCCTTCACAGAGCAATTTAAAAAAATTTAGGCTAAAAAAAGATGAAAAGCAAGCTTTACAAATCATCATCTATATTATTAAACATCTAGCTTCATCATTTAATATACCATGGCTTTCTTTTTGACTAAGATGGAAAGGATTTTCAGAAGTCTTAGTGTCTTGAAAAAGATCCTAAAAGCAAGTATTAAACATTCTATTTTCCACCTGATTTATTCCTATTAAAACTCTGATCAATATTTTTAATGTTTTATATTTACATGTATAAAATGAAGAAAGGAGGGACTAATGAATTACACTAATTTTCAAGAATCTTAATATAAGTAAGCCTATATACTTATATGAGATAATACACTTCAATATTATTAATTCATGTTCCTAGTTTTCATCTCAACTACATGGATGAAAAACAAAAAAACAATGTTCTGTCTATCTTCAGGGGTATCATAGAACACATTTTTAGGCTATGCAAGTAAAAATATCTACACAACTGAGATTGGAAGGACACTTTCGAGTAACAACAAATATCACTTGTAATTACCTGCTAAAATATGACTATATAAGAAGCATTTATAAAGTCTAAAAGGGCATATGCCAGATTCTTTACATTATTTATATTAAAGGAGTGGGATGAGGAGAGGTTAGGTTTAAGTTTCTCTGCATAGTCTGCATTTTTGTAACAATTAGTTGTGAGAAAAAAATACTTTTTCCTACAACACATCATCTGTACCCTGTATTGTGTGTTCACCACCCCCCAAGTCAACTTTCCATCCATCACCACTTATCCCCCATATACCTTCCTTCACCCACCTGCATTATCCCCCTTTCACCCCTAATCCTGCCCTGGCAATCAAAGTTGTCTGTAGTCCCCAAGTTTTTTTCCCTTTTGCTCAATCTCTTCACCCCAACCCCAGCCAGCCCCTCCTTCCACAATGGCTTTCAGCTTGTTCTCTATCTATGAATCTGTCTCTGTTTTGCTTGTTAGTTCATTAGATTCAATATGCAAGTGAAATCATATGGTACTTGTCTTTTGCTCTGACTATAGCAGCCTTCCATTTTGAAAGTCCTAATATTAGTAATATACTACATTAAACATGCCATTTGAGATATATGCCAACCTAAAATGTCACATGTGGTATATCTAGCTTATTATCACAGTTTATGTTTTTATATCTAGAGCCATTCTAGTTTTTAAACAAAATGTCAAATACATCAGTGTAGGTAAAAATGTGATAAAACTTTGTTCTCTAATAAGTAAACACTTCAGAAGAATAAAATTAAAATATTACTGTAAAGAAAACATGGCTAGAAGTTTTCAGTTGAGAAGATGTGTAAATAAAAAATAGAATAGTATTTTAAAGGATGAAATCCTAACAGCTGTTATATTTTTAAAAAGCTACTTTGAAAAACTTCACAAACCCAGAATTTCTTCAAAATATTTCTCAAAGAGAATTGTATTGGCTCTGCAAAAAAATGTATGCAGTCCTCTTATCTATATTATTTATTCCTTTAAGAACAAGTTAGGTCTCTTACATGTGGAATCTAACAAACAAAGTAAATGGACAAAAACAAACAAAACTGAAACAGACTCACATATGCAGAAGCTTACTGGTGGCTGTCAGAGGGGAGAGGATTTGGGGGACTGGATGAAAGAGGTGAGGGGATTAAGAAGTACAAATTAATAGATACAAAACAGTCATGGGGTGTAAAGTACAACATAGGGAATACAGTCAATAATATTGGGATAACTATGTATGGTGTAAGGTGAGTACTGGAAATACTAGAGGAACCACTTTGCAAAGTATAGATTGTCTAACCACTATTCTGTACGCCTGAAACTACTACAAAATAATATTAAATGTAAATTGTAATTGAAAACATTTTAAAAAAGAACAAGTCATGAAATCCTGCCCATGTAATGTTGATTAATAAGGGCAATGAGGCCCTGGCTGGTGTGGCTCAGTTGGTTGGGTGTCCTCTTTGATTCCCAATCTGGGCACGTGCCTGGGTTGTGTGTGGGTTGGGCCCAGACAGGGCACATAAGAAAGGCAACTAATTAATGTTTCTCTCTCACATCAATGTTTCTCTCCCTTTCTTTCTCCCTCCCTTCCCCTTTCTCTAAAAATAAACAAATAAAATCTTTTAAAAAAGAAAGGCAACGAGACTTTGCTTATGCTTTGGGTCATACAACTGGTATTACTGAACACTGAAATAAAGATTACACAGTGAATATTTTTATTTCAAATCCCCATCTGGCACCTAATGCCACTCTGGATGTTCACTGTTTTAATGTTTCTCTACACAACTAGCCAATAGTTTCATAAATTGGTATAAAAAGCTAGATAGATTTTTAAACTCATTTTCTAAATGGAAAAGGCGCCATATTTTCAAAGTATTTTTAAAACTCATCTGAGTTTGATAGCATTTTAAGAGTGATTCGTATATAAAATATTAATCAATGATGGGGAGTCCTGCTGAATCAAAATAATCAACTGAAATTTCAGACAAAATAAACATATAACAGAGAACCCATCAATGATGAATAAGTTTCAATTTTCATTTTCATTGACATAATATCAGTGTCTCTATCATATAACAAAACTTTAGTGCTTGAGAGGCATCAAATTCACACATAAAGAAATGTATATGTTGTGCAAATCACTAATTTTCATCAAACTGAAAATGAATATATCTGTTCATATGCCTAAAGAGCTAGAAAGGCCTACATATTCATATAATTTAAAAAATGAGAAAAAATCTTATCAGATACATGATTCTAAACAACTATGAATCAAAAGTAAACAAAAACTAGTAAAAGAAACCATCAAGTCATTAACTTTAAAGGCACCTGCATAGACAACAGGATATGTAAGTAAATAAAGGTCAAAAACAGATTTTTATCTCCAGAGCTTCCCTGATTACAGCAAAACATCCTTCACTGATATTCATCCTTCCTAGGTCCCCATACTATTTTTCTTCTACATTTGGCACATACTTTGTTAATAAAAAATCAGCTCTCACATTTCTTTTTTGGTAAAGATTTTATTTGTTTATTTTTAGAGAGAGGAGAAGGGAGGGCAAAAAAGAGGGAGAGAAATCTCGATGTGTGAGAAAAACATCAACTGGTGGCCTCCCGCACACCCTCAACCAGGGACCTGGCCCACAACCCAGGCATGTGCCTGAATGTGAATCAAACCGGCAACCTCTCAGTTTACAGATGGGTGCTCAATCCACGGAGCCTCACCAGCCAGGGCAGCTCTCATATTTAACATCTTTTTCTGTATTCCTAGTTGACTCAACTTTTCCTAAATCTTTTCCTCTAAACAAATTAGTCTTCTCTTTAATTCTACTTATACTGCCTTAGCAAAAAACCAGACTCCTCAATCTACAACTCAACTCTGTTTTCAGATAACATAGGTCAATCCTTCCTCCAAAGTACAAGTGTAACTATTTATATTTATATAATACGGATATTTTTTATAGTACCACTATAATTATATAATTATAGTACCACTTTCAGTCATTTTATAGATACAAAGGTACACTTTTTCTTTAAAATAATCCTTGCTAATGAATATCTCTAAAATAAATATTTTAGTGTATTTTTCATTGCAATACACTTTTACTTGCACAAATATCTGTAGTATCTCCCTATCCCACTTCCCTCCACAGCAAGATCAACATTTTATCTCAGTAATACCAAACTAACTTTGAACCCCTGAATATACAAGGATTTTTTCATATACCTCTGTGACTGTGCACTTTATCTCCCTGCTTCAAATGACCTTCTACTCTTGTCCACCAAGCAAGTTAAAATTCAATCCTTAGACTCTGTCATCTCTCTTGAAAGTCTTCTTTGAAGCCTGCTCTCATCTCTCAAGATCCCTCCACAGAAAGAAGTAGCTTCCACTTGTAGACATAATTCTATCATTACATAAGCATCACATTTTATTATAACCAGGATTCATCTTTATTGTTTATTATTGTTCCCTTGTTTGAGAGAAAGATGTTTAGAGCATTTTACATCTAGTTCTAACCACAGATGGAGCATGTCATCCATAAAGATAGTCATAGCATTAGGGAAAGGCAAGGGAAGTAGCCAGGTAAAGAAAAAACACTAAGAGTTTTTTTAACACACTATTCTCAACAAGCTTTTAAATAAATAAATTAGAATTTATAAAAATGTAGGGAACTAAGATGAGGCTTAAATAGATTTGTCTATTAAATCTTGGATAGTTTACTGATTTATTTTTCTCTGCTTGAGCCTTGATCAGAAGAACTTGGGCCCCTCAGGAGAGGGGAGCCACTGCTTTTTTTGTGTTTGTTTTGTTTGTTTGTTTTATCCTTTTTTACTCTTGTTCTATTACAGTTGTCCCAATTTTTCCCCCACTGCTCTCCACTACACTCCCCACCCCCACTCCTACAGTCAATCCCCACCTTCTTGTCTATGTCCACGGGCCATTTATACTAGTTCGTTTACTAAACCCTTCCCTTACTTACCCCTCTTCTCTCCCTTTCCCCCCTCCCCTCTGGTCACTGTTAGTCTGCTCCTTGTTTATGTGCCTCTGGTTCAATTTTGCTATTTTGTTTGTGTTATTCATTAGTTTCCTGTATTAGGTGAGATCATTTGGTATTTGTCTTCCACTACCTGGCTTATTTCACTAAGCATAATTATCTCCAGTTCCATCCATGCTGTTGCAAAAGGTATGGAGAAAGTAGAAAGGCCACTGCTTTATTAAAGCAAAAAACCAAACAATGTGTTTAAATAATATAAGAAAAAAACTGGTATTTCATGCATTTCTCTAAGCTTTAATTGTTTAAAAAGTATTAAAAAGACTTCTAGGTAGCCCAAATTCAGTAATCTTTACGTTCAATTTTTACGTTCAAATAAAGTAACACATACTAACACTGTGATATTCAAGTTAGTCCAATTTGGAGCAAATAAGTTCCTCTCTACTGTATAGCCAGTATACTTTTTCCCTTAGTAAATGAGAAATTAACTAATTCAGCTTCTAAAAGTCATAATGTACTTATACACATTAACTTCCCCACTATAGGTGAGGAAGAGTTATTATATTAAATAATGTAATTTTAATCTCGTGATTAGTAATCTTTGATTTTCAAGGTATATCAAGAAAGACATCAGTAGACTCTGTTCCTTACTGCACAAGTATCCATGTGGCAGCAAGTAAATCAGATTATATAGTATAAAATCTTGTAATGTAGGTACTTTTAATTACTTTATTAACAAATAAACATTAATTAAACTCTTGTTCTTAAGACAGAACACATTAAAAGTGACCTTCATTTTGGAATATTCTCCATAACAATGGCTTTTCAGTTTTCTTCGCATAGGATATCTAAACAGAAAGTAAAATTCTCCTAATCTACTCCACTTTTCTTCCTTAATACTTGACCCTTACTTGTCCTAACACTTCTATGGCCACTTCATAGTTTGCATTTTTTTAACTCATTAGTTCACTTACCCAAAATACAGATTTTACACACACAAACACACAGACATATACCATCAAAGGAAACTAGAAGTAAAATGAAAAAATAAGATGTATTACCTTCTACATCCATTGTATTGTTATTTCATGGGCTCTAGGGAGAGGAGAAGCCTCAAACTTGTCATTCACTCATTCTTAAATACATTCATTTAAATTTCAAGTGCTACCAATGTTCAAAGCACTGGATGTTGAAGATATATCAGCAGGCACGAAGGATGACATAAATTCCTTCACACCAATGGAGTTTAACTCAAATTTTCAACTGATGTAAGTAAAGACTAGCACAAATAATTTTTTGTTTTAAAACTCTGAAGGAATACAATCTTCAAAATCACATTGAGTACTTTTATAATCACGTTAAAAGTAGTCCTTACATTTATAAAGCAATGGAAACACCATAATTCAGATTAACTGAGAGTGACTAATTTAATAAAATGCACAGAAAAAAAAAAGAAAATAGTGATGTAGTTAAATGACTATTTATTATATATCTTCACTTTTACTTAGACTGTCCTACAATTAGCCTCATGCTTATTTTTTAATCATAATATTTTCTTCTTTTAAAACTGGTTAGATGAATACCCAGCCAAAGTCATAAAATCCTTAAAAACAAAATTTGACTTAGAAAGTTTATACATTTTTTAAATAAAGAAATAAAAATGTTGAGCTAAGAAACAATGGATGAAAGCCAAAAAAAATTGCAAATGAAGAAAAGTTACAAGGCTACAGAAATCAAATCACCCTGAAAATATTGTTATTTTCATTTGTATGGAAAAACAGAAAATAACCAGGCTACATTCCAGGCAATATAATTTATCATATCTTTTTAAAAAATGTGTAGCAATGACAAATAAATCTGCCTTTAGACTTCAGTGTAGCAAATCAACAATAACAACAAAATACCATAAAATAACTTAAGTTTTAAGAAAATGGAGTGTGCATATTCATTTCAAAAATAGGAGAAGTGAAGATATAGTTCCTCAGAGTCATATCCAAAAAAAGAAGAGGGAAAAAGGTATAGAACAGAACAAAAAAAGAATGAAGTACCTACTACAAAAATACCACAAGTCCAGAAAACATATTTAATAGTTACAGGATAATTATTGGCATACATCACTTAATCTCTTGCTATCTTGGTTTTCTCAACTGTTATTAAGATTCTGGAAGAGATCATACCTCAGCTCCATTCTTTTCACCTAGTTCCAAAATTCCGTGTTTTTCCTATCCCTTTAAAATAAATGCTTCTTCACTACTCCTAAGTGTCTTCATTAAGTCTATGATAGAGATGCCATATAATAAGAATATTTTTAAAACAAAACTCAAGGGAACAATAACAATCAAAGCACAACTTTTCATGGTAAAACAAAACATGCTCATATTCCTTTACAAAGAGAAGATGCTTTGTAATAATAATTCTAAGTCATTATGACCAAAGAGCTGCCTACATCTGGGCTCCTGGAGCATCTGATAAATACAGATAATAATTAACGAGAGAAAGGATTATAGACAGATTTCATACTAAAAAATAAAACTAGGTTTGTTAGTTTTCTAAAAAGTACTTTCATGACTTTTTAAAAAAGACACAGATTGGTATTAGAAAAATTAAAACAAGTTATACAAAGATTAAGACTAAGTTTGTGAATCAAGTCTGAAAGAGCTCACCTGCTTCCAACACTAACTCCTTCAAAAACAACTATTTCGAAAATAGACATAACCAAAATTGAACTGCTACAGTTCTAAAATATTTAGAAACATAAAACAAAAACAAGTACAATTTCTTACTATTTTGTGTTAATGAAATGAATTACCCCATTCCTTCTGTTCTGTGCTTCCCCAAAATTACTAGATCTTAAGAGTCACAATGTAATTCTTAGAACAGCAATTATTAATAATTTAAATGAAGACAACTTTCTTCGTCTAGGATAAGAATGGTTTTTTAAAAACTGAATCATCTGAGAGTCAGCATTTATGATACCCTAGAGGGAATGCAGGATTTGAAATGTTATTTAATGGATAAGTTCATTCAGTGAAAATTTATCCTGCAAAAGAATTATGAGGTCTTCAATAAATGACTGTTTGTAAAAGTCTTTAGAAGAGAAGGAAAAGTTATTCCTCAAAACTTTAAAAAGTATGCTCAGTTTCACAAAGAAAGTAACATTACAATCTAAAATTTAAAAATTACTGAGCTCAGAATAAAATTCACCAGAAATTACAAATATTCTGAACTTCAGTAAGACACAAACATGTCTTAAAATAAAAAGTGAATTTTACATATCGATTATTAAATAAAATTAGTTTAAGAATGGTAAAAAATGTTTTATTTTCCACACCAAATAATCTTACCTGAATCATTTTGCTGTTAAAAAACTCAAGATACTGATTTCATTTTTCATCTGGTCCTGTCAACGGTGCTATGACAGGCCCTGCAGGAAGCAGCAAAAGATCAATGATGGAGTGCAGATATTATGTGTTTTCATGATCAAGTTTTATTATGGAAAAGGATATCCATATAGTGGTTTGAAACGTAGCAAATATTGAAAGTACCTCAAAACGTTTGTCAGTGTACATAATATTCTTTTTTTTAAGTTGTAGTTTTTAAATGTTTATTCTTAATGTCTTCTTTGTCAAAAATTTTAAAAGGATAGTGAGGTACATATGTGAAACTTTAAAGAATCATTTTTATACTAATGAGATCTGATTAAGAAAATAATAGTCCACAACGTCAAAAATAAAAAATATTGATTGAAAAAATCCAACATGTTTAAACGTGTGGGAATGATTCTCTTGATGTCTAGAGATAATTATTTTAATCGTATTTTCCATAATTACCATAATTACCAATAAATTACCAACCACTCACAATATGATCAAAATAAAATTTAATAGACTTTTCTTACAAACAGTAGCTTCAGAATTAAACAGTTATCGGCAATACTGGTAAAAATTCCTCAAGAAAAAATGTGTAAGTTACAAAAAATCTGTGCAAACTCTAAAACTTCATTACCCTTGGGTAACTGACAAGTTACATTCAATGAATACCAAAAAGTTGAAATTAGTGAAACGAGTAGTAAGTTAAAACTATAAAACAACTTCACAAAGACCTCAAATGATATTTTTAAATTCTGAATTATTTTAAAAGATGATGGCACCTTGTAACATCTAATTGACGTTTTTACCTTAGGAACTGTTTTCCATTCAAGGGCCAATTAACAAACAGGACAGTAATGAGATACCTACATTAACTGGGAATACTATTAGAACACACAAGAAACGTCTATGTATGTGAGGGAAGTGTATTGTAAATCATATTGCAGACAGATTAAGAAATTTAAAATATAAATAAATGACAGACTAATGTTTTTAGAGTTATTTAATTAATCAAATTTTAATTTACTTGAAAGAAAAAGTGGTAAAGAATCATTTCAATACACTCCTATATTACATTAAAACATTCTAAAAATATTTTTAACATGCTATACATATTTGTTTGAACAGTTCAAAAACACTCAGCAAAGTTTGTTGCCAAAGCCCCTAACATGCTAAAACGATACCACTTAATTTCACATGGTTATTTGTCCAATAAAGATAAACGAACAAATGTTAATCTAAGATAATAAAACTAAAGAACTACAATGTACTTCCACTTACTTCTGTTCCCTCATAATCTGAAAATAACACTTGTGGAATAGGAAAATTTAAATTCTTCTGACTTAACATCATTTTATTTATATTTCTCTATAACTAAAGCCCTCCATCTTCCTTTATGTGGCTTCTATCAGATTAACGGAAATCATTTTAGTTTCAAATATTTGCATATTAAAAATGAAAAAGCTGATGACAGATCTTTAAAGAATAGAATGAAAAAGAAGTGGAACTTTACCAACCCGAGCATCAGAAAGTATTTATTGGAAGGTACTGCTTCATTTCTTGCATATTGCATTTTATACTACGACACTTCAGCCTCTGAGGATCAGGTCAATTAAGCTACATAGCAGCTGCAGTGCAATGTGAGACACACGTTGCTGCGGTTCCCACCAGTCCAGTCCAATTACCTGTAGTATTCCAGCACTGGACAAGTGACAACCAACCTCTTCTCTCTAGTCACTTTCTCCCACTGGTCTACTGATAAATGTTAGAACAAACTAACCTCTTTCTGGAAAAGTCTGCAAGCTGAATGCACCTGCTGCAGGCTGCAATGATGAGTCCCAGAGAGATGTTTGTCAGTCAGATCTCTGCAGATGTTGTTTAACTTTATGCTAGAGCTGTATCCAAAGATGGAAATGAGATGGCAATCAAGCACAAATCTCCCACCCTCATTCCCCCAATTTTATTTTGAAAAGCTGTACTTGCTCATAAAAGTTGTGCTTTAAAACAACGTAGCTCCACTAAACTGGAAACAACTAAGACTAAACTTTATGGTTAAAAAAATGTTTATTAAGTGATGAATTTTAGTTAACAAGTGGCAGAACTGTGTTCAATAAATATTATTCATGTTATTTAAGAGCTTAAAAATATTAATTCCTTTAAAATGGAGCAAAACAAAACAAAGCAAGAGAACTATAACATAGGCGGGTTTTTAGTGACATCACATACTCCTTACAGTTCCCAAGACACAACTCATTATTCCTCCTTGTATATAATACAAAAACAGCTTGGTTACATAAATATTGGACTATTTCACCAATTGTGTTCACTATTTTTACACTTCCTAAAATGCTCTGGGGATGGTATTTACAAGACAATGTTGTTATACGTATTGTATTCCCTTACAATGTCGCAAAATTTATATTAGCTATTTTTCCAAAACCCAGAAGGCTTCAAATACCAAATTTTAAAGGACATTTTGCTATGTAATTCACGAAAACATGGACACTATAAATTAATGATGTTCTATAGCTTACTAAATGGATAAGAGAAGATATAAAATCAAAATGAAAAATAAATAGCTAAGATTTTTAGAGTTTATTCAATGTTTCTAAAAATCCCATGCCACAAAACATTTGCTTATATGAGGTCAGTATAAAAATTACTGTCTTTAGGAAGCTACAAGTTTAATATAGACTGTGCTATGCCAGTAAAATTCCTTTATGTGTTAAGATTACATATTGCTTAAAAAGAGGAAGAATTAAAACTGCTGCAAATTTTCAGAGGTATTAATGTCTAAGTGAGAGATAATGGTTCTTCTTTCAACTGAAGATATAGAGAGATAAAATATAAAGTAACAGTAAGTAGTATGACAAATACAAATATTACAACATTAAGATTTAAAGAAAAGCATGTTATTACCTATAAGCAACTCTTTATTATGCTGAAATAAAAGGTATAGCACAGTGTAATGATAACTATCCTAATAAACTGAATAATATTGGAAATTATACTACTTGATTTTCTACTTGTTACAATTCTATTTATCTACTAAATTGGGCTTAAAATATATACCAATAAATTTTTAAGATTCTTGGAATCTAAGATCAAAGAGTATAGACTATAATTTTTAGAAGCTATAGCAAAAGTATTCACATTGTACTGCCAGTATCATAATACTTTCCTTAAAAATGTAAACAAAAGAAGGGATCCATTTTAAACTTCATTAACTCCTCTGATGTCTAAAGAAAAAAAAAATTATTCTTATACAATCCCAATCCTAAGCTTAATTGGCCACTGAATTTCCCCCATGTCAAAATTAAGGCAGTCTGGGATAGTACCTTCACTAAAATAAAATTCACTTACATTCTGCTCTTTTGTGATTTTTAAAAATTTAGCATACAAACAGTTTGTGATTTTTTTAAAAAGCATCACTTCAGTCGGAGAGCAATAAAATTAAAATATAATAAATCTAAAAGTAATAAGTTCAAATTTTAACTTAAGGAGCATGAAATAAATCAATACGTATTAAATGTGATCCAATTTTTGAACCACAAATATGAAAACAGTATAAAATATACACAGATATATGCTAAGATTATAGTGAAAGATTATTGTTTGATTGATATAATGAATATATCCAGTGTCATAAAATAGAATAAAAAAACAGGTACATTACGAAGTGTTTTAAAGTCTAAGGCATACAAAAATATTTATTTTATTCATCTTTTTCTATTCTCAACCAGAAAGTTTTTCCAATTACCTATCCGAACCATTCATTAAGTAATTTTAACAGATAAAATCAATTTATTAACAAATACTAAACACATCTTCAGATGCCAACTAAAAGAATAACACTATCGCCATACTGAAAATGATTACAGTAATATAGTCCCCCAAATTAAGAAGCTGTTTTTTACTATAAAGCGACAAATTTAAGTAACTTAATTATAAGATTATATATAAACATATCGAGTTAGGTTGCTTTAATCAATAAGGATAAATCCACAAACTATCAGTAACAAATTAGTATTCTGTAAGATTTAGATTTCTTAACATAGGTAAATACATACACAGCACAGCAAACAGTAAACCTATTTGTAGGTCTTTTTTACTGATATAGTAACTGAAAAATGCAGTTTACATTCTTCATCATACAATTCCCCAAATTATTTTAACATATGGCATGCTGAAGTACACAATGCAATATACAGTACTATAAAATCTAAATTTATTATTAATTAATGTGTAAAAAATGTTTTCTTCATTTCAACCATAAATATAAAAAAATTACTCGGAAAGGCAAGATTACTTAAGACATTTTAAAGATAGAACCTGAATATAGGCTATACTAAAAGCAATGCACATATCATTTGCGTTGAAATGTATTAAAACATTCCCAGCCTGTGTCTGTATTCTGCATACATATATCTTGAAGAAAGTTTTTGTCAAATACTGCAGTATGTTATCTAAGCTCTTTGAAAACAGTTACATTCTATTTCAAAGCTTAGGTAATTTGAGAAAATCCATTGGGTTACAACTAACGTCCTTTCCTCAGATATACTGTCTCACTAAATGAGAAACAGAAAAATGCTTCATGAAATAAACATCAGGCATATTCATTCCAATAGAATACACAGAGTCATAAATACATATACAAAACATACAGAAATGGGCTTCTGAATTATTGTGTAATCCTACAAGAAAGTCTTTATAACTTGGCAATATAAATGACAGCTTTACAATTTAGTTCATCTGAGATGAGCAAAGTATGCCTTAAGTATAACTGTATATCTAAGTAAAAGAAGTTGAAAGGTGTTGAGAGGCTGTTATGTTGAATACCAGGACCTTAGATAATTCTACACGCTTGTGGTCAAGTGTGAACAGGAAGACTACTACAATTAAAAGTCTATCAGAAGAGAGATGCATCTGTCCCAACAGGTAATAACCTAGCTAAAATTTTATTAAAATACAAAGTGTTCAGAATTATTAAAGCTTCTTTTAAATTACAGGCTTTATTTTATCTTTAGAATTGATTCCATAGTGTGTGATTGGTTTCCACCTGTTACAGGCAGAGTATAAGCCTTCTTTTATTCAGACATTTCAACTCACATTTGATCGGGTTACGTCATCACACACACACACACACACACACACACACGAGTTTATTCAACGCATTCCAGTTTTCCATTTTTTATAATGGATATTCTTGTTCTATACAAATAACATGACTCAGAACTATAAATAAAATAACCAATTTCAATGTAAAAAGAAAAAAAAGCACCAATAAGTGGACCAAAAACTAAAGATCTAATTCTTGGTGTACCCCTTCTAAACCACTGAAAATAAACTATATTCAAATGAAAAGGCATTTAATCTACTATTTGGAATATCCATGATAAACACCCATTTTCTAAAACATCCTTGAACATCTGATACCACCTCATGTATAATGCAAAAAACGGTATTTCCTTTTCACCTGCATGAAAGTGAATTTAATTTACCACTGCAGTCTTTTCCTAGAACTATCACATTATTAACATTGCAATCAAGTTCTTTTAAGTGCTTTAATTTGTACTATGGGTTTTCACAATTCCATATTGAATTTCCCATCACAATATATCTTTTAAACGTGCAAATGTGAATATGTTAGCAAACTTTCTTAATGCATAAGGAAAGTTTCAGAGATAAGGAAAGCCATCTACAAAACTATACTCACAGGAAAGAAACTTTTGACACAAAAGTCATATTTAATAGATTTCATTTTAGTTTAATAAATTTAATGTATACCAAATATAGCTACAGACAATTTATATAACTAAATGATAGTTTCAATCATTCTATAACCTTCTTATCCAGCATAAATGGTCCATTTTCTACCAACAAGTGATTGGCTATGAAAAAGAAATCCTCCAAATGTTCTGCTTACATTCATGCCAGATGTCTTTGCTGTATTAAAGAACTCTTACTGAATTAGATCACTGAAAGCAAACCAGCTTTTCTTTTCCACCAGGGGGAAAAAGAAAGTAGTACTGGTTCCCCTCAGCACTGAGTAAATATTTTTTATAAAGATATAATAACCTCCCAAAAAGTGGCAGAAGCTACATCTAGGTTAAAGCAAATCAGCTAATGTTTTACCTAGGAGATACACTATTCAGTTATGGAGTTTTTCCAATTAAATTTAAAATCCATATATTGAGTAGCAATATGATTTAAAAAAAGAAAAAGGAGATGAACATGCAGAACTGCATAACATTTGAAATTTAAAAAAGCACACTGAAAAGTACAAAAAAAAAATTATACCACCTAGGAAACTTGCCATATTCTAATGAGTTACAGTACCAAACAAATTGTTAACATGTTTTAATCAAATATATATCTTAAGTAACACAAATACTGAAGCATTATTTTACTCCTGACATAGTATATTTTCTTGTCACAATTACATTAAAAATACAATATTTAAAAAATCTGAAGAGGCAGCACTTGTCCTCTTTACTTCACTCCAGGGCCAACACACAAAGCAATGAAGCAGAAAGGGGTACAGAATGGATTTAGAAGTAAATGGTCCATTCTTCAAGAAGGCTTCCTACCCCCTCTTCTGAATTCACTCTAGGCTAATTGTCATTACAATGATGTCTGAAAACTTCAGAAGAACCCTATTTCCTAATGCCAGCTGTCAAGTCTTCTATCTTTAAATTTCAAGTTTTTTCCCCAATTAGAAAGAATTTAGAAATGCCCAGAAGATTCATCTCTCAATTAGTTTAAATCACAGGCACAGTATATCATAGAAAAAATACATAATCTACAATAGAAATAGTCTTTAAGAATTTCCACAAACATTCTAATACAGCAAATAAATAAACAAAATTAAGTCTACACTATTAAGAATTTCTTTCAATACAGCACAACACACGTAGAGCTTCTCTTTCTTTCCTTGGGGATTTATCAAAAAATCTCTTCACCATTGCACCTACCTGGGTAAAAATCTTTGGACTTAGACAGCTTGATGGTGGCTCCTGTTTCTTTTTGCAACTGAACAATTGTCTGTCCTCCCTTCCCAATTATAGATCCAGCAGCATAACTAGGTATGAGAACCTTTAGAAAATACTGGCCGTCTTCTGAAAAATGCAAAGAAATATACTTTGTTAACATGATAATTTAAACTTTGTATCCCCTCTCCACCCTCAAGAGAGAAAACCAGCAATTAAAACATTGGGTATATAGCTGCAGGAAGTACGGGGTTACATTTTTTTAAAGAACACAAATAAGGCAATTACACTGAAAAATAAATTTGTACAAGTGTTTCTCATTTTATAGGATTTATATTTTCAAACTTGGAATTAAAATAAACATGTTCTATTATTTTGCAGCAATGTAGGAACTGATGACTAATTTCCAGTTGTTATTCCAAACATGGAAGTCTTCCAATTCTATCTGTGGTTACTATGGTAAAACAAAATGAACTGACCCTTTAACAAAACTTCAGAGATTTATAAAATGACAAACCTTCTCTTAACATAGTGCAAAATAAATAAAAAGACTGTAAAATGGTGATGAACTATATTTGTTTGACATCAGCAAGCACATAAGGACTACAATTAGACATCGCCTGTATCCTACTTAAAGTATGCAAAACAACCCTTCTCCCACCAAATAAACCACCCAAACTGTAGGATGTATTCCAAGCCTTCAATAACTGCCAGGAAATAACTCAAAGTGATTTGGACTGGCAAATCTAACTAATCCTGGTGTACTTCTTTAGCACTTCTTAGTCTACCATGATCTCCTTTAAGCTCATTAATTAGAAGACCTTAAGAAGAATTCTGCCAATACTAAAAAGCTTAGGAGTCATTTATATTAAATACACTTAAAAGTCACCGAACAGATAATGTTACTTTTCCAAAATAACTACAATATTCAAAACGGAGAGGGGGCAGATGAACCAAGAAAGAGTGAAATGAAATGTTTTAGAAAACAGAGCCAACTCCATAAACTTTAATTTCCGTCAATTTCATGTCTTAAAATAGGAAACACCCCGGTAAATCCAGCTTCCTTATGTGAATGAACGTTCCAAAATTTGCGGGTGTGTCGTTCGCAGGACCCCCATCCGTCTCTAATATACATGCTGTAGATTAATTCACCTCTGCTTCGATGCATTGGGTGCATTGTTAAGATGACTCCAGTGCAAATGAAGAAGCAATACCGGTCCCGTTATAACTCATCTTCCCAGGAAGCGCAGGATGTTAACTAACAAGTCACAGCACCAGACACCCCCACCCTCCAATGCACACCGCTGAAGACAAATCAATGAGATATTTGCACCGACAATGTAAGTGCGGTAAGAGCATGCACTCATCAAGATTTTGCGTACTACTTGTGGCCCAAAGCAAGGGGACAGCAAGAGAAAAACTCTCAGGTGCCCCAATCATTTGCTATCCGCTACCCAAGTGCCATTTATTTATTTATTTATTTTATCAGAAGGTTAAATGCAGGGAGCATCTTCGGGCGGCCATCACTTCACTCGGGGGTCATTCTCCTGCTTCTTAACGGACCCCTTGCCCAGGTCTAGGATATTTAAATGGCCAGACTTTCGACCGATTAAATGGAAAGATAGGTCTATTCCGAAAAACCGGTCGCCATTTTGATGAATGATAAACACAGAAATGAAAATGTGTCCGGGACGGCGAGGTGCCGGGCAGGTGCAGGGGAGGGGGCGCGGGAGCCGCGGGTTCGGGCTGGAGGTGTCCGGGCCGCGGGAGGGAGGGAGGGCGGCGGGAAGGAGGGAGGGAGGCAGGGGCGGGCGGCGGGGGATGGGGCCAGCGGGGAGGTGGAAGCGATACCCACCGCCCGTATTGGTCCTCTTGGTGCTGCCGGCTTCAGGGGGGGCTTCCAGCGGCCTTTTCCGCGAGTCCGGCGGGTCCAGGTCTATGGGAACCCCAGTGTGGGTCCCGTTCTGCTGGATAGGAGCTGCCGCCATCATGTTTGCAGTTCCTGCCGCTGCTACGGGGAGAAGGTTCTCCCTTTTGTTTTGGCTTTTTCTTTTCTTTTTTTCTTTTTTTTTTTTTTGCGTTTGGGATTTCTTAAGGTTTTCTTTTAATCGGATCAATAGAAATCTCTTTATGAAAAAAAGCTATGTTGCTGGTTTGTTCTCACTGGGGAGGGGGCAGGGCTGAGGAGCAGCTGCAGTGCAGTGTCAGAAAGGAGACAGGGGAATGGAGGGGGTGTGAGAGACGGAGGGTGAAAGAAGGAGAAGAAAGGAGAGAGGGGGAGAGAGTGGAGAAGAGAGAGGGGCGAGTGAATGAGCGGGAGGAGGGGAGCGGGGAGGACGGGCAGAGGGAGTGGGAGAGCGCGAGGGCTGGCGGGGCGCGGGAAGAAGCCGAGGAGGAGGGGAGAGTGAGGGAAAGAGTGAATGAGCAGGAGGAGGGGAAAGAGGTGGATGCGGAGAGAGGAGCCAGCGGCGGAGGAGGGCAGGAGCCGGGAAGGAGCGCGGCGATCCCCGCGCCGCGCTAGCGCTGCGCTCGCTCCCGCTGCTGGGGCTGCTGCCGCCGCCGCCGCCGCCGCCGGAGCGGTTCTGCCTTTGCCTGGGCTGCTTGGCGCTGCTGCTGCTGCTGCTGCTGCTGCCGCCGCTGCTGCCGCTGCTGCTGCTGCCGCTGGGTCTCGCTCATTATTTCTCCCGCTTGTAGGGGGAGGGGGGGGCTCGTGGGGAGGGTGGGGGATGGCTGCGAGGGGAGGGTAGTGAGGGGTTGAGTTCGTAGACTCCCACACACTTCGCGCTCGGGTCCTTGCCTCTCAGCAGCGCGCCGCCGCTGCCTCCCAGCGCCGAAACCTCAGCCAGCGGGGTGGGGGGAGACCCTGGGCAGGGGAGCGGGTGTGTGAATGTGTACGCGCGCGCGGGCTGAGCGCGTGCGCGGGGGCGCGCGCCGTCGGCGGGGGCGGGGGCCGGGGCGCTCCCGTGGGAAGGGTGGGGGTGAAAGGTTGCGGGTCCCCGGCAACACGGCTCAGGCAAACGTAAGTGGCCTGTCGCAGAAACCAAGGGGTCCAAGAAACGCGCTAGGCTGGAAGGCGGGAAGCAGAGATTACTGACAGCCTTGCCAGCCAATAAAGTGGAAATGTGAGACAGGCTCTTCAGCCCCCCTTCCCAATCAGGAAACTTGGGTATGAGAGCGAGTGAAGGGGCGGGGTGGCATCTGGGTCCGGCCGGCACTGGAGCGGCGACAATTTTGGCTAGTTTGAGAAGGACGTTCGAGTGACCGTTGACAACGGGTGGGACAGCGTCAACGCTGAGGGAAGAACCATTACTTAAATGCTTCCAGGACTCCTACCTGGGTGCATTAGTTTATGTTTTTAAGAGTTAGGTCAAAGAGATCAGTTAACATCTCACTCATCGGAGATTTTCTATGGAATTACTCGCACTGTGTAACATTGTTAGGGAACTTACAGTGTTACTCGCCACCTTAAATCCTTTCGGGAACAAGCCAGAGTATAAATAAATAAAGCTAAGTATGGTCTTTCCCTTTACGAATGGCTGGTAGGCAAACTAAAGACAGGCAACAGCTGAGTGTGTACAGTAAATTAAATACTGATCCAAATATGCATATAGGAATAAAATTTATTGCAATGTGCACAGCTTATGATTTTACAGATGTTGGATATATTACGAACTTGAACCTCAACCCTAGAACACTAAGGGGAAAAAAAAATCTAATGTAGCTGGAATAGACCCTGAAAGTGTGAAAAGAGTCAGTTTACAGATGAGTAAAAGGATTCAGTGAAGTATTTTGCAGTCATCTAGCAGGTTAGGACTTGAATTAAATCAGTGTGCTAGGAAGCAGGGACAGTGGCAAAGCATGAGCTTTGGAGTCCAAAATCTTGATTTCGATTATTTGCAGACACGTTCTAAAAGTGTGTCTTGAGCAAAGTCCTTAACATGTTGATACTTATTAAGTGCTTGCCATGTGCCAAGCGATTCACTTTGCATGTTATGCTCTTTATATTGTGTATCATTTAGTTATTACTGTCACCTTTTTTATGAGGGTTTTGGGTTTAGAAGTATTAATTTGCCCAGTCACACGGGTATAAACATTGTAGCAATAATTAAAACTTGGTTCTTCTGATTCCAAAGTCTGATCTCTTGAATATTGCAGTTCACTAGAGCTTAAGGTTCCCTCCCATTTAAAACAGAGGCTGCAAAACCTAGCTCCCACAATTCTTATGAGCCAAATGAGATCATGTACATGGCAATGTATTATAAGATGTAAAAAGGTATAAACATATTCACTAAATTTCTAGAACAAAGATGCTTCTTCCCTGTAGTTTCCACTACAGTACTTCAAACTGAAAGGTGGCTTTAGTATTAAGCAGGCATAAGAAAGGGCTTCTCTGTAATTCTATTGTATTCTAACCAAGGATATGTGCATACCTGAGGAAATAACCAAAGAGAATAAAATTTAATTCCTTCTAGAGAAGGGAATGGAAATGAATACTAACCCAACTCCTAGAGTGCATTCTTTATTGGAAGGAGCATCTAGAAGGCATTGAGATCTCTGGTGCTCTTTAAGTAATGAAAGATAGATGATAGTCTGCTGAACAAGGAAGAGAATAATGTTCAGTTTGAGAATAAAAGTTCATTCAGGGTATAAAAAACAGTGTAAAAACCACAATTGCCTCAACTCAGGGAATAAGATATGCTCAAAGCTGAAAGAATGGGAAAGCAGGTAAGTTAGTGCATATTGGTAAAGGTCTGTGAACCGGAGTCCAGAATTTTGAATATGATGTAATAGGAAACCACGCAACATCTTTCATGACCAAAATAAAGATGATTTATACACGTAATTGGATATAACCTAACAGCCGTGATAGGGAAAAAAGAGGAAAAAACAGGGTTAGGGATAAGTATGTGGTAGTCAAGAGAGAAAAAGGTTGATGCCAGACATTGTGCAATCAAAGTGTTCTGTGAAGTGTACAAAAATATGTAAGGATGTTTTTAAATAAGAAATTAGGGCTTGGATTTAGTACCAGATTGTTTTGAAACAGTAAAAGATGGAGGAGAAAGACAATTCAAAGACAAAGGTAGTTCAAAGCTATATTACATTAAAGCTTGGGCAAAATATTCAATAGAATATAGTTTTGAATTGGAGAAAGACTGACTTAGATTTGGAAAATCTGCTCTTAACAAATTTTTTAAAATAAAATATTTCTAAAATAAGTTAGAAAATACTTGTATTGCCACACTTAAGTTAAATTGCCTTATAGACATAAGCTTACTGAGAGTCATGGTTGTATATTTTTATGGTAGTTATTTAACCCTTATTCACTTTTTCAGACTTAATATTTAAATACTACTCACCACTCCATGGGATTCAGCAGCAGAAGATATGACTTTCAATGTATGCAGTATGCTTAGGAACCTCGTTATGATATGCTAGAAATTACAGAGACTATCCTAATACCTGGTCACTAAGGATTAAGAGCTGATTTGGTCAAAGAAAATTATCAGATTACATTCTAATTAAACCTCTGTTCTCTAGTATATATATATATTTTTTTAATTATACTTCTTCATTTCACACTTAAATCTCTACTATTCTAATTAGACATAAACATTGTATCTGTTTTCTGTATTTTTTTTACCAGCCAGTAAAACTAAACAAATGCAAAAACATCTCCCAGTTTATTAATAATGATTACACTATACCTCTTATGATACAAATGAACTAAATGAAATTTTCAAAAAAATAGAAGAGGCATTTGACCTTTTAATTTTCTGAAAAGAAATATTTTATTTTAATTAAGCACAAATAAAAATTTGATAACATTTTCTAATGCCTTATGACATCAGAGAACTTGTGTGCTTTTCCTTACTAATTAGGTGATGAGTTATAAACATAAGCAACTGTGATAGAAAATATTAATCTGAACAACAAAATCCTCAGTCTTTTATCAGCTTTCAGTAGGGGGTCTTTCCCTTTATAAGTTTTGGTGTGAATAACATGCACATAGGATAATCTATTTTCAGTAATAATTATTGGTGTTCTAGAGAAAGCACAGATAGTTGATATCCACAAATGTTCCTAAACCTATTTCTTTGTCTCCATGCTCCTGCTTGCCTACAATCAATTCTATTACTAAAGAACATAAATATTTCCTCTTCTTGAGTGTTCCTTCAGCCTATGCTTTGGGCAAATATTTTCCAAGTTTGTGTTCTATTAGAATTAGAACCAGAGTTTAGGACTCAAGTGCAAGTAGTTTATTTTGGAAATGATTTCAGGAAACAGTAGGGACTTGGGGAAGTGAGACAGGGAGTGGAAGAAAGGCAAGGAAGGATGAATTACCAAGCAAGTTATCACTGTAAGCAAAGAGCTTAATCTCATTGGAATTCCTGGAAAAGCGTTAAAAACAGTAGCCTCAGAATAAAGTGGAAAACTAAGTCACTGGTGGAGGTCTATTCCTAGGTTGGGTTAATTCAATGCATGCTAACTAGTCTTCCAACCCAGCAATGCATCTTGTAACGTGAGGATTTTGTCTGGAGGCTGGAACCTGTTCTGCCCTTACACAGGCTGGAATGCTGGGGAACTAACACATCGCTGTGGCTGTGGAATATCCCCCACCATTATGGAAAATCAGGCCAGTGTACTAAGAAATGGTAGGGCAGGGAGTAATGGGTGGGACACTAACAGCTTGTTACAAGTATCACTACGGATTTAGGGAAAAGGAAAATGAGCCTATCTGTTTCTCCGAAGTATTGGAAAGATCAAATAAATATGAAAGAATTGGGAAAGCTTAAAGTACTAACAACACAAACAAAAATAACCTAAGGTTTTAATAATTATCACAACCCAAATATTGTAACCAAGCATTGGTAATAAAAAGCCTGAATTGTTTGTTTTTTTAATATTTGTAAAAAGCACATTTTTAGTTTTTTAAGATATAAGACATGAAGAATCAATGTACATATTCTGGTTGATTTTTTATTCAATGTAGCACAAAGAAAATAGGAGCAAATATATACCGAAAGAGTATTATTACCTAATCGCACATCCCAGGTTTCATATAGCAAGTTTTATAAATAGATGTATTGATTAGAAATACTTTTCTAAGATTGCACTTCTAAGAAAAATGAGTTACTGAACTTTTATTTTCTCAAAAATTCATATAGCTTTTATATTTCTGTATTAAATAATATAAATTCACTGTTGGTGGCTATGCTTATGAAAACAGCCTATGAAGGCTCACACTTATTTATATAGAAACATTAATGTGTTATTAGCACTATTTCAAAAGTGCCCAAACCTTAATATTCTAGTTACAAATACATCAACCTAATAAAGAGATATGTTAATATTAGGGAGAATCCTAATTCTTTGGCACTGGGTATATTTTCTTGGTTTCTAATAGATCATTAATTTATTCTAGCATTTTTTAAATATTATGAAATGCATCTATTGGCCTTTACCTTAAAGACAATAAATCTGAACTACCACTTTCTATAGTGCAATAAAAAGAACTTTGTAAAAGGTTAACATTAGGGGAAGCTGGGGGGGAGGGGTAGAGGAACTTCTATCATTGTAACTATTCTTTAAGTCTAACCCTATTTCAAAATAAAAAGTTTTAAAAATAACCTTAAGTTGATAACCTCGTTCTGGTTCTTCCACTTACTAACTCTGGGACCTAGAATAACTCGTTTATCTGCTCTGAGATTCACTTTCCTCATCTATGATATGGGAGAGTTGGTAGCTGCTCTGTATGTCTCTAAAAACAAAAAATTTATATTTGTAGCTTTACTACAGTTAGAATTTTACAAAAAAAAATTGTCAAAATAAAAGTACATATTGTGTGCTTTACCATGTATTTTTAAATCAGTTAATACATATTTTAAAGATGTATGTACTTTAGGTACAAAGTAAAATAATATATTAAAGAAAACAATTTTGATATTGTAAAAAAATATATTTACTATAGTCTCTATCTTTTTGCATTTAAATACAATAGTTCATTAAAATCTACATTTGAAAATATTTTGGGGACCACAATTCAAAATGTGACAGCTTCATCTTTTAAACCATTTTGATATGAAAAATTGCTGGAGTAAACAGTAAATGATAAATATGTTAAGATAAAGCAAAAGAAAATTCAAAAGTAGACTAAAAAATGCAATAATTGACTAGTATTCATTTTTTATCAACTAAGTTTAAACACTTACTATGGCATCCATAAAATATCTTCAATGACACATACTCTATTTTGATCATGCCTAGAGTGACCCTGAGTCTCCATTGGCCCAATATGGTACTGGCTTATGCTGATGTCCCATGCAATTATAAATACTCTCAAAATTGTCCAAATTTGGACAATAAATTATATGGTCACTCTACTAATACTCAAGAGCTTTGACTTTGTGTTTAATCCTGAAAATTATAAAACAAAATATTTTTTATTTATCATATTCCTTTATATGGTAAGTTCCCCATAAGTAATAGTAGAAATGTTTATTATAGTTCCCTCCTGTATTACATCGTGGTATAATAAATTAGTACATCTCCACATCCTCTACTCTCCATGTTTTATTTTCTACCTGTACTTATCTTAGCTAGAGCTGAGACCAGAGATCAAGAACACAGGTAAAAAGTAGCATCCTAGAATTTAAAAAATGAATCATTTCACATTTTACCATGGAAATGACAATTTTGATAGGATGATTCTTCCTTAGGAAGTACTGTATGTAGCAAGATGAAGTGAATTGAAATAGTAAATGAATGAATGAAGAAGTATAAGTGTCTTTATTTGCAGATGACATGATACTGTACATAGAGAACCCCAAAGATTCCATCAACAAACTACTAGAACTGATAAGTAAATTCAGCAGAGTAACAGGATACAAAATTAATATCCATAATCAGTTGCATGTTTATATGCCAATAACAAACTAACAGAAAGGGAAATTAAAAAAACAATCACATTCACAATCATTTCAAAAAGAATAAAATAGCTAGGAATAAACCTAACGATGTAAAAGACCGATACTAGGAAAATTATAAGACACTAAAGAAAAATTGAAGAAGATACAAGTAAGTGGAAGCACATACTATATTCGTGGTTAGGAAGAATTAATGTCATTAAAATGTCCCTACCATCTAACACAATCTATAAATTCAATGCAATTTCTATCAAGATTCCAATGACATATTTCAAAGAACTAGAACAAATATTTAAAAAGGCCCCTACATAGCAACAGTGATCCCAAGAAAGAAGAACAAAGTTAGAGGAATCATGCAACCTAATATCAAATTATAGTAGAAGGTCATAATAATTAAAACAGCATGGTACTGGCATAAAAACAGACACATAGATCAATGGAACAGATAGAGAGCCCAGAAAAAAGCTCACACCTTTATAGTCAATATTTCGCAGTGGAAACAAGCATATACAATGGGCTACAGAAAGTTTATTTAATAAATGATGTTAGGAAAATTGGACAGATAACATGCAGAAAAATGAAACTAGACCACCTCTTACAAAACACATAAGAATAAATTAAAAATTGATTAAAGTCATAAGTATTAGACCCGAAACCATTAAAACTGTAGTAGAAAACATAGGCAGCAAAATCTTGGACACTGCTCCTAAAAATATTTTATCAATATATCTCCCTAGGCAAGAGAAACAAAAGAAAAAGTAAGTAAATGGGACTACATCAAACTAAAATGTTTTTGCACAGCAAAAAACAATTACCAAAATAAAAAGACAACCTACTGGATGGGAGGACATATCTGTTGATATATATGATAAGGGGTCAATATCCAAAAATTTTAAGTAACTTACAAAACACCAAACAATCCAATTAAAATATGGGCAAACACTTTCTCCAAAGAGGACATACAGATGACCACCAGGCATATGAAAAGATGCTCAACATCACTAATCACCAGAGAAATGCAAATTAGGACCACAATGAGATATCATCTCACACTTGTCAAAATGGCTATTATTGGTCACTGCCACCACTGCTACTGCCATCACACTGTGTGTTCTCCGTCCCTCCTGCCTGTCTGGATGAGTATTTCTTCTTTATATATTTGTTTGCTGGACTTCCATGCAGTTTGATTTTCTGGAACTTCTGGTTGTCTCTAGTTTTGAGGGAAATGAGGCAAGTTATCCCTTGGAAATGTGCTCACACTTTGATGCTGATGAAATTAAAAGGCTAGGAAAGAGATTTAAGAAGCTCGATTTGGACAATTCTGGCTCTTTGAGTGTGGAAAAGTTTATGACTCTGCCAGAGTTACAACAGAATCCTTTAGTACAGTGAGTATTAGATATATTTGACACAGATGGGAATGGAGAAGTAGACTTTAAAGAATTTATTGAGGGAGTCTCTCAGTTCAGTGTCAAAGGTGATAAGGAGCAGAAGTTGAGGTTTGCTTTCCGTAGTATGACATGAATAAAGATGGCTATATTTCCAATGGGGAACTCTTCCAGGTGCTGAAGAAGATGATGGGGAACAATCTGAAAGATACACAGTTACAGAAAATTGTAGGCAAAACCATAATAAATGCTGATAAGGATGGAGATGGAAGAATATCCTTTGAAGAATTCTGTGCTGTTGTAGGTGGCCTAGATACCCACAAAAAGATGGTGGTAGACATGTGACTCTTTTTAAAGAGTACCAACCAACACTTTTGCTTTCTTCCCCATCTCTGAAGATCTGCTCAAGACATCCAGCAATGCTCTTCTGTGTATTTAAATGGAAGTATTTTTCTCTGTGAAGCCACATTTTCCAACATGAGCCACATGAAGCCAACTGTTATTGAATTCTTATTCTCTCAATAACTCAGTGTAGCACTTTAAAGTCTGAAGGACAGCAACATGAATAGAGCATATCAATGCGGTGAAGAAAGAGAAGGGGTTGGCTTTTTAATTTATTTTTATTCATCTTTTATAACAAGAAAGTATCTATATATACATATGTAAATATGTATATATAGATATATGTAGCTTTCTATATGTGTAGTAGGTTGGCTTTAATTTAATATACTTGATTCAGAAACAAAATGATAGAGTACAAAGGTGCCAAGCAGAACATAAAGCATCCTTACTTTTATTTCACACAGTTTTATATATAGATAGAAGATTGTACAATTTGAGCCAGGTGTTAGGCCAGCTACTTTCCTTTTCCTGAGCTTTCTCCTTTGAGAGATTGACAAAGCATTTGTTAACGTCCTATTATTTACCTTAATTACATTTTTGTAACAAAAGAGTTTGTAACTTTATTTATACCTATGAATATATTTCCAGGGACTATGTCTCATTGCTGAGCAGCTTTTACTACATCTCTGCTTGAGGAGAAAGTATAGTTCAGTGCTACTGCCAAGAGTTCATTCTTGTGTTCATATAGTACCTGCACAAAGCTTACGGCTGCTTCATTCTGTTACTGTTACTTCGTAACTAGGTGCCATTACATTTATTAAATGTCCCTAGTACATGTAAGTTTCAGTTGTGACTTCATACATACAGACCTGAAGCTATGTGAGGCAATCATTTTATCTTAAACATTCATTACTTAATGAAGAGTACCTGAAGTGAAAGATGTAACTGCATAGGATATCCATTTATTACTTGGGTAAATAATTTGTCATTAAACCTATGTTTGAACCATAAAAATTCCCTTCAGTGTTTCAAAAGACTTGCAGCTAATATAAAACATGGGTGATATTTAATGTGCATGTATGTATCTAAACACCCACATGTATTGGTGATCTAGTAAGTGGAAGAAATCCTACTCATCTGTATGCCACAGAAGAGCAAAATTTTATCCAAATTTATACCTCTTAAATATCCTTACCATAAAGTATAAAGAATGCATGAGGTTTTCTTTCTTGATTTGCCCATATTTATAATGGATAACAATAAATTTGTGTGATATAAAAGTAGTGTATCATGTTCTACCACTTGTTATTGTCCCTTCCCTTTTCTGCAAAGGTTTGTTGGCTGGAAGAAAACATTTTGGTTAGCTTTCTAGAACAGTAGTCTTTCTCTACATATATTTTCAACAAAAACTGGCTTTATAGTCATGAGTGGAAAAGGGCAGGTTGAATCACGGTGGATGAATCTTAAATTGGGCACACCTTCCTGCCATCGCTGTTCCTTCAGCTGAGTGCTGCATATCATGGGCTATGTCCATGAGAGAAAAATCTCGGTGCTTGGTGTCCTTGCATGACATGAAGTTTTGCATGTAGATCGATTTAAAAATGTACCTCTTGTTTACATAATTTGCATAATTTTAAAAGATGTTGCCAAACTTTGAAAATGTTAATGTTCAAACTGAAAAATCTCCACTACATGTAACTTTCTTCCTCTGGATCAGTACGTGGCTCATAATCCCAGCCAGTGGTTTGATCTGTTCCAGTGTCAACTGCCATGTGCTCTGCTTCAAGGGGGAACTAGTCTTTTGTGAATTTTTTTGTACATAAGTATTTGTTACAAATATTTTAGCAAATGCTTTTTATTTCTCTTGCTTGTGCTTATATTGGCTGGCGTTACAGAAAAATAGTGCAAACATTATTTCCTTACTGGGGAATGAGGGTTTTATTCTTTTTTCTTTTGGGGTGGGGTGAGGGTGGGGGAGGGGTGGTTTCTGTTGAATGTTTAGTTTTTCTTCTGCATGAAATGTCATGTTGTGGGAATCTTTAGAAAACTTCCTACTGTATGAGTAAGAAAATAAAATATAGAAAAATGGCTATTATTAATAAATCAATAAATAACAAGTGCTGGCCAAGATATGGAGAAAAGTGAACCCTTTTCACTGTTGATGGGAATGTAGACTGGTGCAGTCATTATAGAAAGCAGTATGGAGATACCTCAAAAAAATTAAAAAGGGATCTGCCTTTTGGCCCAGCGATCCCCCTTGTAGCAATATATCCGAACAAACCAAAAACACTAATTCAGAAGAGCATAAGCACCCCTACATCCATTGCAGTGTTATTTGCAATCTCCAAGCTATGGAAACAGTCTAAGTGTCTACCAGTAAGTGAGTGGATAAAACAACTATGGGACGTTTACACAATGGAGTACTACTCAGCTATTAAAATGAAGAAAATTTTATCCTTTGCTACAGTATGGATGAACCTGGAGAACATTATGCTAAGTGAAATAAGCCAGTTAGAGAAAGACAAATACCATATGATTTCACTAATTTCTGGGATTTAATGAACAAACTGAACTAACAAGCAAAATAGAGAGTCAGAGAGAGTAGAATGATAACTAATTGGCAGCAGGGAGGCTAGAGGGTGGAGGGATTGAGCAAAAAGGACAAAGGACTCATGTACATGGACAATAGTGTGGTAATTGCAGGGCAGGGGAGAGGGAAATAAGGGGTCTAAATGGTAATGGCCAGAATATAATAAAAATAAAAAAGAAGTAATAAATGAAACATTGTAAATATAATAAAATAGAACTTCAAATGACATACCATTAGATCCACAGACAGCATTAGGAAATTGCTTACATTTTGGATTATTCAGATTTTTTATATGTTTATTTCCTGCTGCTCAAATAAGCTGTAGTACTTCCTGACTTGTAGACAAACTTTGTCTGTTTCTGTTCAAGGCGTTTTTTCTAATGTAGTTTGCTGTTTCTATTGGGTATTATATGTCAAATAATAATAAGTTGTGTTTGTCTTAAATATAATAATGTTACTTGTGTTTATAGTGCAAGAAGAAATTGGCATCCCTGTATATTAAAAATAATTGCATTAGCATACTGATCTCTGGATTCTATTTAATATTTTGGTTTCACAATGTATAAGCATTTCTGTAATGGGTCAGAAGTGTCTAATTTACATCATGTAACTTATTTTATTCATATGTCATTTCATATAATTGAGAAGTTCTATTGAGCTTACATACATTTTACATATAAATGTTTATGTGCATATGATGTAAAAAGGGGGTTTGTATGTCTGCATGTGTGATAGAAAAAGGGAGACAAGGGAAGACTGGTTATAGCAGCTCTTCTTAATGTCTGTATTGGGAGTAGAAAAATTAGTAAATGCATAATTTGCCTTTATCTTTTCTTCTCTAGGTTAAGTATTTGTGGACTTTAAAACAATTATTTTACTTTCTCATAATGGAAAATTTGAAATGTATTCAAAAGAAGATCAAAACAATATAATGAATCCCACCTTCAAAACTATAAACTCCTTACTAATCTTGTTTCATTTATAACCTCTCCCTGAGGATAATTTTGAAGCCAATTCTATCATAACATTTTTATTCTGAATATATTATAGTCTCTCAAAAACTATCCAGAATGCCATTATTATATTGAAAATAATTGACAAAAATTCCTTGTCATATATCCAGTCTGTGTTTAAATTTCCCCAATTGTCTTATAAAGATTTTTTACATTTTGTTCAAATCTCTACCCAAATAAATACATTGCAACTCATTCATATGTCTCTTAAATCTCTTTTATTGTGTATCAGGTTGCAGTCAAAGAAGCAGGCGAGTAAGATATATTTTTTAAATGTATATATACATATATATTTATACACATTGATATATAGTGATAGTGATATTAAGGGAATTAGCTTACATAATTGGGGGTTCTGGCTAAGCAAGCCCAAAGTCTGTAGATGCGCAGTCAGAAAGAAAAGATACAGGGCAAAGGGAGAACAATTGCAGGCCCAACTGTGCTTGGAGTCCCCAATTTTCAGAGGCACCTTGTTGCTTTGATGACTACCACCTGATTCAGTGATGCCCACTGAGGATAATCTCCCTTTTGAACTCAAAACTGAAACTTTAATTACATCTCCAAAATCCCCCACAGTGGGACGTTGACTGTAATGTGACAGAGTCAGTAGAAGTTATGTGCATGCTACACAATGGCTGCTGCCTCCCTTCTGTCCTCCAACTCTCACAGGAGACCAGACCTTGAAGGTCACTCTAACTAGAAACATACTAGATGAGGAATTCTGAGAACTGTAGTTCAACCTAGCTGAGTTGACATCAGAAAGTCATCACAGCCACACTTTGTTGACTTGACACACACATCTTATACCATATTTAATCACCAAATAAAGACAATAACAAAATCATACTTCTGACTAACATAATGAACATAACGATATAACAAAATGAACTACCCCGAGTAAAACTGAAAACAAGCTAAACATTCCCATAGGGGAGGATACAAAATTCTGTGATAGCTTGTAAATTAAATACTGAAATACTCATATAACGTTAACTGTTATTAACACACCTTATGTTATGCAATAAGAGGGTGAGATAGGCAATGGAAAAAGAAATATATATATATACATAAAGTCACAGCAAAATAATGAAGTACCCATAATGATTACAGTCTTCATTTCTGCAAATGGTCACATCATCATAGCTGGTATTTCTTCTACTCTTCCACTACTCTCTTTCATTTCCTTCTTTCACTATCTTTTTCACATTCTCTTTGTCCTCTGCAAGGATCTTAGCTGGTGTGTGTTTCTTTGCCAATTAGAATGACCCAAACCTTAATTCTTGAAGGATCTTAGCTATTAGAAATCTTACCTGAAATCGAGTTTTAGTTTTTCATTGACTTTAATCCCAGGACATGGGAATATAAAGACATACCCTAAGGAATCTCCTGTATTTCAGGCATAATCCCCTTTACTTCCATTGTTTAAATTGTTTTTCATTGGTAGTCTGGATCAATCACTGTGGCCAGGATAGTTACTTTCCGTTCTTGTTGATTCAGAGGCTCTAGAGGCCAAAGTGACCAAATGGCAGCCTCAACTAATTTCAGTTCAATGGAATCTGTATGGCGCTACCTGGTGGATGCATTCTTTGATTTGAAACTAAGACCTCTAGACCAAAATAGCCTAAAGTCACAGAGAGGAGAAAGAAACACTTTGCTAGTCAAGATCACAAGATCACTTTGGTTGCTTCTAAATCTTGGCTAGTGTAAATAATGCTGCAGAGTGAATTAGGAGGTTTTCCATTCTGGGTAAAGGAATTGGGACTATTCCCAGCTCTGTCTTTTTGAGTACCAGGCCTGTAATCCTTAGGGAGTTTCCTCCAATGCATGTGCTGATTAGTACTTAGCTAAAGACCCAAGAGGACCCTTTCAGATTTCCAAAGTTCTATTCTGTGGAGCTCTTTTTTCTCAGTACTCTGCCACTTTGTGAATTTTAGCTATCCTATTTGGTGATTCCTGAAAAAGCTAAAGATAGAATTCCATATGACCCAGAAATTTCACTCCTAGGAATTGGGCACTTGCCCAGAAGAATTAAAAACAGGTTTCAAGCAAATACTTTTACGTGAATACTAATAGCAGCATTAGTCACAATAGCCAAAAAGTGGAAGCAACCCAGATCTTCATCAATTAATGAAAGGGATTACAAAATGTGGTATGTTATACAATGAAATAGTATTTGGTTTTTAAAGAGAAGTAAAGTACTTACACATGCTATAACATGGATGAACCTCAGAAACATTATCCTAAAAATATAAAAAACATGTTCTCATTGAACATCATATAGCCTATATATTCAATAATAACATGTTTATTATATTTACCTGACTATTCTACAATGATAGAATAAATACTATACACACATACATATAACTCACACACCACATTATGCTTTTGTTTAACTTTTAATTCCTGTCAAAAAACATGTCAGAACACAAGTAGATTACATTTCCTTTTACAAATTAAGTTTCTCACTTTCATTTTCAGGTTTATTTCCATTCTCTGTCCCCAACCCAATCTCAAACTATGTAACTGTTATGCTTTATACTAATCATGTGAGCCAAGACATGATCCCACATTCCCTTAATTAATCCCAAAGATTGCAATTGCTTATTTTATTAACACAGCCTTCTACCTGGCCCCTGACCCAATGATCATATGTTTTTGTCTTTCACCTATTTGGTTTGTCCTTTGAATCATTATTACTAAATGGCTGTGAAGTTAGTTCTACCTTAAATGAAACTGAGTTTCTTTGCCTGAATTCTTGTGTTAGGAGTTCATTGAGCTAATATATGCTTATCACTTCAGTATATATAACATTATAAAAATGAGAATTTTTTTTCCTCTCAAAAGGTAGCCAAGGCTTAGTATTCTGAATCTAAAGTTTCTGCTTTCAGTGGGGACATTAAATCTTTCTGTGTTTCAGGTCTCCAGTACAACTGCTAGGTAACTAAAGGAAAATGTCTGCTCAAGAGTTTTGGAGGCTTGAGAGGCTTGTCTAGAAGGAGAGAGATGTTGGTACTGAGAGTTGAGAATGAGGAAGTAACTCTACCTGAGAAATCTGTGAGTCCACTGTATGTAGCTTCTTAAATGGGGAATAGCTGAGTGATGCTGTTAAAGACCAAGCACTTAGCATTACAGCCATTAGGGCAGTGCTATATAGGTCTTTGTATACGTATTAAGTGGCATCACCATGATAGACTTATTGAGCCTGTCAGTGGATCAGTGCCCAACATAAAGCAGAAGATGACCCACAATAACAACAACATGAAGCATAAAGAGATAATAATTGCCATCAAGTAAAGACCAGCCTACCCTTCCAACAGGTACCAATATACTTCCTCCAGATTCTTGGATATTTCTAAGGAGGAAAATAGCCGCCTCTATTAAAGGCAACAAATATAATGTTTTACAAGTCTAGAGAGTGAAGAATTGGAATATGACTTGCTTTGTTTTGGAAAGCATGATGGTTAGTATATGGAGCAATTCAAACTGACTCTCAAGCAGCTCTGTGGTTCTGATTGAAAATGCCATTATTCCCTGTAGGAACCTGTCTGAACCCTCTCAGCACTTCTTCTTCTTTTTTTTTTTTTTTTTTAAAGTAATTAATTAATTTGTTTATTTATTTATTTATTTGTAGAGAGAGGGGAAAGGAGAAAGAGAGGGAAAGAAACATCACTGTGCGGTTGCCTCTCACTTGTGCCCCCAACTGGGGACCCGACGTGCAACCCAGTCATGTGCCCTCACTGGGAATCGAACCAGCGACACTTGGCTCGCAGGCCGACGCTCAATCCACTGAGCCACAGCAGCCAGGCCTCTCAGCACTTCTGACAGTCAGAAGCAGAGTTCTCATCTTTACAGTTTCTAAACCCCTTTTCTATTGAACTGTCCACTAAATTCTTATTTTACATCAATGAAAAGTACCTGAATTCTCAGTTTCTTTGCAAAGTAGAGATGAATAACAAACACTGAGTTTAACTATAATTGAGGCTCAGAACACCAGCTTTGTCCACTGCCACAAGCGTCTTTGAAATTTCCCCAGATACAAGTGGAACATACTATTCAGGATTCTTTCACTTTAAGTTAACAACTTAAAAACTGTTTACCAACTGTAAATATATTAGTGAATGTCCACCAAAAATAAAACTAACGTTGTTTAGTTAGACCTCTTAGTAAAATGTACTCAAATATGTCTGCATCTATACCAATTATATAGTATATATTTTAATTTACTATGTATGCTCTCTTTGTACCTCAGTCTTTTCATAATCTCATTTTGGAGTATTAAATGTTACTTCTAAATTTATGCTATTTGGATTCTCGGCCATTAACCATCTCTGTGATACTAGATAAGCACTTCTACTTTCTGTACCTTATTCACCATAACATAAAGAATTTTATTAGATATTTTCAAGAAACCTTATAGTTCTGACTTTCTGTAAGGGTAACTTGAAATCACTGTGAAATATGGTTATGGAGTCAAGGAGATGCTTTCTTTAATTCTTTTTAAGGAGTTAAATAGTTAAGTTTAAATTTATTATTTCTGAGAATATTCCATTATAGATTTTGAGTACCATATTAGTAGCCAAAGGAAGAATACACTGTACTGCAATAGATAATTTTAAATATATAAATGCTTATATGACTTTACATATTATGTGTGAATATGAATTCTTTACATAGTTGTAAACAGTGAATACAATCTTTTATAATACAGACATGTATATGTCCTTGTGATTGATACAAAAATAAAATTATTTGAAATAATAACTTGAATTACATAAGTGAGAATTTACAAACTGAGTACCTTATTTTATTTTGCCAGTACTTCCAAGAAAACTGGGAAAGTAGGTGATTTGAGCCTTCAGGTCTTTACCCATCCCTTTCCAATATTCTTCTGTTGTCCTCATTCTCTAGCCATTCAAGTAGTCAGTCAACAAATAGTAATTAAGGACCCACTATGTGTTAGGTCCTGAGAATACCAGATGACTTGGGCAAATACAGTTCTTGTCCTTGTGGAATTTGCAAGATGAAAAGGAATAACCTTATTTGCATGTTGGAGTTCATTGTATTGGCAGAGAACACAGTGCTTATATTTAAGGTATATATTGGTCCGCTCTGAACCAGTGTCGCTGGTTCGATCTTCCAGTCAGGGCACATCAGAGAAGGAAAACTCTGACTCCAAAAAACCTCCGCTGCCTTGTGGCATACCTCTTCAGGGGAAAGGCTAAGGGAGTAAACCCCAACAGAAACCCCGGAGCCGGAGTCCCTAAGGCGGTTTGACGTTGTAGTCAACACCGGCAACTCCTGTGGCGCACCTGAAGCCAAGCTGTATTGACTCTGTCTTTCCCCTTGGATCCTTCAGCCTCGAAGAGAGGGGGGGTCTGCTGCATGGGCAACAGCTGGCCCTCCATATCACCCTGCCCAGGCTTTGTAGCTTCACTGGAGAGGACACTCCAGCGTCATCGCAAGATGTCAACTCAACACGGGAGGAGACAGATACCGGTTATAAGCTCATCCGATTGGCGAAGGAAACGAGTGCCAGGGGTCTCCTCTGACGGTGGGAGAGGTCATCGCACCTCACTGGACAGCTACCGCCCGCCTCAAGCTGGGCAGCCCCCAGCCAATTAGGTGCCGTCTCGCCATGGCTCGCCTGCCCCACTGGGTGCGTGGGGATCAGAGAGGCGTCTCTCGAAAAGTGGGCCACAAAACACTCGCATCAGGCAATTCCAAGCAAAAAACAAGAAAGAAGCCTCCAGCTCTTCGCCTTGCTAGCTGGAACATCAGGACCATGTGTCCCGGACTTACTGCAGACCTTCCGTGGATCAATGATGCCAGGAAAACCGCCATCATCAACAGGGAACTGGCACGACTAAACATCGACATTGCGGCTCTACAGGAGACCCGGTTGGCCGACAACGGAACTATCAGAGAAACCAACTACACCTTCTACTGGCAAGGGAAGTCTCCGGACCAACCAAGACAGCACGGTGTTGGGTTCGCTGTGAAGAACACGCTTGTTAACTTCATAAAGCCACCCACAGGAGGCACAGAGAGATTACTTACCCTCCGATTGTCAACAACTTTCGGCCCAGTCAGCATTCTTAGCGCGTACGCCCCAACCCTCTGCGCCACCACCGAAGAGAAAGAACAGTTCTACCATGCACTGGATGAAGCGTTGTCCAAGATCCCCAGAAGTAACGCTCTTTATCTCCTTGGAGACTTCAACGCAAGAGTAGGAGCCGACCACATGGCCTGGCCCACCTGCCTCGGAAACTTTGGGAGAGGAAAGATCAATGAGAATGGTCAGCGACTGCTTGAGCTTTTGTGTCACCACGGCCTGTGCGTGACAAACACATTCTTCAAGTGCAAAGAGATCCACCAGGTGTCATGGAGGCACCCCCGCTCCCGCCACTGGCACCAGCTTGACCTCGTCATCACCAGAAGAACGGATATTGGCAGCACCCTCCTCACCCGCAGCTACCACAGTGCAGACTGCGACACGGACCATGCCCTCGTGGTAAGCAAGGTGCGCATAACGCCGAAGAGGTTGCACCACTCCAAGATGAAGGGTCGCCCACGCATCAACACCAGTTGTGCCAGCAACCCAGTTAAGACCCAGCAATTCATCAACAGGATGGAAGATGCACTCAGCGAGGGAATGGCGGCAGATGACATTATCGAATCCAATTGGTCACATCTCCACGACGCCATATACAACTCCACCATTATTGCTTACGGGAAGAAAGAGCGGAAGAACGCTGACTGGTACGAGGCTCACTGGGAAGAAATGGAACCCGTGATCAAGGCTAAGAGGAAGGCCCTACTGGCTTACAAGGCCACGCCCACTCCCAGTACACTTCAAGCTCTACGGGCTGCCAGGAACAAAGTCCAGAAGACCGCCCGCCACTGTGCCAACACCTGTTGGCTAAACCTGTGCAGAACCATCCAGGAAGCCGCCGATATAGGCAACGCACGAGGAATGTATGAGGGTATCAAGAAGGCAACAGGCCCAATCCCCTCCAAGATCGCACCCCTTAAGTCCAAGACAGGTGAGGTCATCACTGACCAGGAACAGCAAATGCGGCGGTGGACCGAGCACTACCTCGAGCTGTACGCGACGAGGAACACCGTAACAGACACTGCTCTTAACGCCATCCCAGACCTGCCAGTCATGGAGGAGCTAGACACCCCACCTACTGCGGCAGAGCTCGGCAAAGCCATCGACTGCCTTGCTTGCGGGAAAGCACCAGGAAGCGACAGAATCCCTCCAGAAATCCTAAAGAGCAGGAAACCAGTCCTGCTACAGCCGCTCCACCATCTACTCTGTCTCTGCTGGAAGGAGGGTTACATCCCCCAGGATATGAGAGACGCCAACATTATCACCATGTACAAGAACAAAGGAGACCGCAGCGACTGCAACAACTACCGGGGCATCTCTCTCCTCAGCGTCGTCGGCAAAGTATTTGCCCGGGTCGCTCTTGCCCGCCTGCAGACCCTTGCTTCCCGCGTCTACCCAGAGTCCCGGTGTGGCTTCAGAGCTGGCCGATCAACAGTGGACATGATCTTCTCCCTACGCCAGCTGCAGGAGAAGTGTCATGAGCAGCATAAACCACTCTACCTCGCCTTTATCGACCTCACGAAGGCGTTTGATCTGGTCAGTCGAAGCGGACTCTTCAGCTTGCTACGGAAGATTGGCTGTCCACCACATCTGCTTGCTGTGGTCATGTCCTTTCACGACAACATGCACAGCACGGTGTCCTACAACGGCGCAACCTCTGAGGCCTTCCCAGTCAGCAGCGGAGTAAAGCAGGGCTGTGTCCTCGCGCCTACGCTGTTCGGAATCTTCTTCTCCATGCTCCTCCAATATGCCTTTAAGGACTGCAGCGAGGGTGTCTTCATTCACACCAGATCCGATGGCAAGCTCTACAACCTGGCCCATCTACGAGCCAAGACCAAAGTCAAAGAGGTGCTCATCCGTGAGATGCTCTTCGCTGACGACGCAGCCTTGACATCACACTCCGAAGAGGGACTCCAGCAGCTAGTCACTTGCCTTTCCCATGCACGCAAGGAGTTCGGACTAGCCATCAGCCTGACGAAGACGAACGTTATGGCTCAAGGCACAGGGACTCCCCCATGCATCACCATCGACGGATACACCCTGGAGGTTGTCAACGATTTCACTTACCTCGGGTCCACCATCTCGAGCTCTCTGTCAGTCGACTTGGAGGTCAATCGGAGAATCGCCAGGGCAGCCACAGTTATGGCCAAACTGAACCGGCGAGCATGGAACAATTCCAGCCTCACT